>NC_056740.1:194040107-194097607 GCF_019279795.1 Protopterus annectens
GAGCAGCCAAGCTGTGAGCTTCAGGCTGTCCAGATTCAGATAAGGTACCCCCGAAGGGTGTGAAATTAAATCCTGAATGGGATCTAGGATCCAAGGCGGAGCCAGAAGGTGAGACCAAAGGAAGGGAAACCATACTTGGCGAGGCCAGAACGGGGCAATGAGGATCACTTTGCTCCCCAGTCGACGAGCTTTCTGTAGAAACGTCGGAATGAGAGGAACTAGCGGGTAAGCATACAGATAACCTGGAGGCCAAGCATGAACTAGAGTATCTCTGGGGGACTCCCCCAGCAGGGGCTTCAGAGTGAAAAACTTGCTGCACTTCACATTGGAAGGAGATGCGAAGAGATCACAGCAAGGTTGACCCCACTCGCTGAAGATCTGTTCTGCTACTGACAAATTCAGAGACCACTCATAAAGCATCAGAATGGTCCGACTTAGCCTGTCCGCTAGGATGTTGGACCTTCCTGGAATGTACATTGCAATGAGAAAGCGACCAGTGGTGATCACCCATTCCCACACACTCATGGCCTCGTGACAAAAGGGGTAAGATCTGGTCCCTCCCTGTTTGTTGATATACCAGACCACTGACATGTTGTCTGACTGGATAGCAATCTTACCAGAGGAAGAAAGGCATGAAGGGCCTGCAATGCTAGAAGGACCACCCTCATCTCTAGGACATTTATGTGCAAGCTGGTCTCTATGGGGACCACAGGCCTTGGACTGTCCTGCCTGAACAATGACCCCCCCCACCCAAGTTGGGAGGCATCAGTGGTCACTGTGGCTTGGGCCGAGGCTGGAGCAAAGGGTCGTCCCTCCAAACTGACCGGAGAGCACATCCACCATATGAGGGAAGGCCGACAGACTCATCTGAGTTGAATTGGATATATCAATGGCAGTTCCAACAGGGACCAGAGTCCACTGTAGAATTCTCATGTGCAATCGAGCACACGGGAGAAGACTTATGGTCACCTCCATTGAGCCTAAGGCCCTCAACACAGATTCCACCATTGGAAGATGAGAGTGGTAGATCAGGGAGACAAGCATCCTCAGGTTTTGAACTCTCTCTGAGGTCAGGAAGATTTTGCACTGAAGAGTATCTATCCTGACGCCAATGTAGTCTATCACTTGTACAGGATCTAGGAAAGATTTGGATGCGTTGATTGTAATCCCCAAACTCAGGGCAAGAGTCAGGAAATAATCCCTGGTTTGGAAGAGTAGGGGCCTGGTGGGAGCAGTGTGGAACCAATCGTCCAGGTACGGATAGACCTGAATCCCTTGAAGCCTCAGGTGAGCCACTACCACCGCCATCACTTTGGTAAACACCCTGGGGACTGTGGTGAGACCAAAGGGTAGGGCTCGAAACTGGTAATGATTGACTCCTAGCCGGACGTGGAGGAACCTCCTGGAGCTTCTGTGCATTTTTATGTGATAGTAAGCATCCTGGAGGTCTAACGAGCACATCCAGTCGCTCTCTTGCAGGTACGGTATGATGGACTGTAATGTGACTATCCGGAACTTCTCTTTGGCAACTGACAGGTTCAGGGTAGAGAGGTCCAGAATGTGCCTTAAGTCCCCCGTTTTCTTTGGCACCAAAAAGAACCTGTAGTAGAAGCCCGATCCAGACTGATCTGGGGGGACGGTTTTGATGACTCGTTTGTCTAGCAGCATGAAAATTTCCTGTGCTGCTGCCTCCCTTTGCGTGGGTGGTACGTCCGGGAGGTGTCTGAGAGATTTGGGAGAACCCACAAAGGGGTAGAGTATCCTCTGGATATGATTTAAAGCACCCAGTGGTCCATTGTTATGGACTCCCATGCCGTCAGGTGCAAGGACAATCGTCCCCTGACTGCCTCCAGAGTAGAGCAGTCGGGAAACCACTCAGGGTTGCTGCCAGGGTCTGTCCGAGAAAGGTTCTCAAGATGCAAAGTTCCTTGGACCCCTTCTGCCTCTTGACCAGCGTCCATTCTGTCCCCCTCTGCCTCTGGGGGAAGAAGAGCCCTGAGTGTCCCAGGAATATTGCGACTTCCAGAACCACATCTTCTTTTGCTCTCTCTGGTTCTGTGAAAAGAACCTTTGAGGGTTAGAGAAGCAGATCCCGATGGCAGACAGTGTCTTACCGTCCTTCTCACTCTGAACTAATGTCTCTTTGACGGTCTTACCAAAGAGTGTAGAGCAGTCATAAGGGGCATTGGCAAAGGACGCCTTTAAGGGTTTGGAAAATTGACATAATCTGAGCCAGGAGTTGCGCCTCATGGACACGCCAGACCCAGCTGCCCTAGCTGCTCCTTCCGTAGCATGTGAAAGGAGTCACATGGATGTGTTAGATACTGCTTTTAAACTGGCCATCCTTGCAGAGAATAAAGCTTTGTCCTCCTGCGACATGGACTTGGAGGGAGACTCCTCCAGCTCCTTTACCAGGTCACGTTGAGTCTGGTGACATGGGCCAGGTAGTTCAGCACCCTAATCGAAAAGGTAGCTGAAGCGTAAACCCGCTTCCCTAGGCGGTCCATCATCCACAACTCTCGGTCAAGAGGATGGACCGAGGAACTCTCCTGAGCAAGTTCCTTCTTAGTGGCTGCTGCTACGTCCATGGCGTTTATGGAGGAGCCCTTGTTCCATGCTGGTCTGTCTATTGGGGGGGGGGCTTAGGATCTTATCTGGTCTTTTTGGGATAGGTTCAATGGTGTCCGGTTCCTTCCATGCCCGCAAGGTGACCAGATCCCCCAAAGGATCCATGGGAGGAGACACCCAGGAAGTAGATAGGCCCGTGCCGAAAGCCTCCAAGAACACAGACTCATCAGAAGAAGGTTTGGAGGCAGACCAACCTCCCTGTTGGCACAGGATTTCCATGATGTCTCCAAAGGAGACATCCTCGGGAGGTGACCTAGGGGAACCTTCTCCATCATCTAAGTCCGTGTCCTCGGTGAGGGACTCGGGGGAGTCCAAGTGACTCTTCTTGCATGTATGCTTGCGAGGTACCTCTCCGGTGGGGCACTCCGGGAGGAGCTTGCAAGCCACTTATTCCTCGGGGGGAACCATCTGGGAGCTCTTTGAGCACGGGCTGTCCCTCTGGAAAACAATGGGGACCATAGACAAAGTCAAGGGGGTCTGAGAGGAGTCCGAGGGGGCAGTCAGGGGTCTTGATCCAGCGGAGAGAACCCTTTCTACCATGTCGAACACCGAAGGAAAGCGAACCTCCTGAGAACCAATAAGGAGGGCAGTCTCCCCGGGTCTGACGAGAGAATCGGCGCCGGGCCCAAGGTGGATGGAACTCTGAGGGAGGGAATCTGACCTGACAAAGTCGGAGCCAAAGAAAAATGTTCCATTCCCTCGGATCCGACACTCAAGCTCTGGCTCCGAGAGCTGGATGGATCCGATAAGCTCCAGGCAGCTGTCGGCGTTGAGTATGCGGGTACCGTCGGCACTGACCCCCTGACCAAAGCCAACCTTGGATCCGAATACTCTGAGCCTGAAGGTCAGATCGGAGAAGGAGATATAAGTTGGAAAAAAGGAAGTGAGCTCCCCATCCTGAGGGGGGGGGGGGCTGGCAAGACCCCCATCTGGATCTGTGTACAGCTAAATTGCCTCATCATTTTATCCAGAGCTATGTCAGACAAGGACCGGGTGGACCGCGACGAGGCCACGGACTCACACCTGGAGGGTCAGGACACTGAGGCCAAAGAAGCTGGACATGTCTCCTCCAGCTCTGGGGAGAACCTCGGAGATCGGAGCTGAGGGGAGTCACAGATCCATGGGGTCTTAGTAGGGGAAGCAAGATCCGGAGACCTCTTTCTCTTTTTCCCTTGCCTTCGACTCTCTCTACCTCTTTTCTGCTACACTACCACAGGCTTTGGTACGGGAGGTTGAGTCCCAGCCTGGAAGGGAGGAGAAGCCAGAGGAAGGAGAGGCGGCCACAGCAGCCGCTGTGACCAAATCCGGAGATGAGGGAACAGAGTCTGAAGGGAAAAGAAGGCCTTTGAGGGCCAACTTGGCCTTCCTATCTTTAAGGGCGCGGGGTTGAAGCCCACACATCTGCTGCAGTCCACACTCAGATGGGCAATGCCTAAGCACAAAACACGCAGAGTGTGGCCATCCACTGGGGATAACTTATGGCCACACTCAGTGCAACACTTGAAAACAAGCTTTTCAGCCATACTGCCCGAGTAGAAAGAACTTGAGAAAAAAAGCAGTTTCTTTCTAACTGGCACACTCACACCCACTCACCACACTCGTACAAAAAAAACACTGAGGGGGGAGGAAGCTACAATCTACACAACAGTACAAACTACTCTAACTATCCTAAAACGCGACACAACAAGCGAGGGGAGGAGATAGGCGACCTATACTAACACTAACTAACAAAAAACTGTAGAAAAAGAGATACTCACAAAAGTTTTAACCCATTGACTAAACTGGAGCTCAAGAGACACGATGTAAAGCTATTCACAGCAAACGATATCTGGGGATGGAAGGCAGTGGAGGTGTATTATGGGTAAGGGGAGGAGTTTTGAGCTCGGAGCTGATGCTAGTAAAAGTTGCCGGCTCAGATCCGATACAGATCCGTAACACAGACAGTCCCACAGGTAGAAGACCAAATGAAGTAAACTACTTCAGTTCATTACTATATCACTTCACAGAAGATTGATGAAAAAGTACTGATTAATAACATACTAAGCACAGTGACAACTGGTAGGTGCACACATAGTCTGATATCCCTTACTTCAATCACAGAAGACTCATGAAGCTTGAATGGCACTTTTCAGGAGTGATTTTCTTGGAGTCACAATGTAAAGCTTAATAGTAATAGATAACCAGAATCACATCACATGGGTTATAAAGATAGTCAGCATTTTTTTTTTTTTTTTTTTTACAAATAATACTGTCAACATTGTTAAATGAAAAAAAAAATACTATCATATCTCACTCCTGGGTCTTGCCAAAATGCTTAGGATAAGAAAGAAAACTGGGTGTCTGGCCCTGTGACAGAGATAAAGCCCAGAAAATGACCCAGAAGACTAGCAAGGGCGAGGATATATCTATATATATATATATATATATATATATATATATATATATATATATATATATATATCTATGTCTATATATATATATAATTATATATATATATATATATATATATATATATATATATATATATATATATATATATATTTATATATATATATATACATATATATATATATATACCTATATTTATATATATATTTATATATATATATATATATATATATATATATATATATATATATATATATATATATATACATATATATATGCATATATATATATATATACATATATATATGCATATATATATATATATATATATATATATATGCATATATATATATATATATATATATATATATGCATATATATATATATATATATATATATATATATATATATATATATATATATATATATATATATATATATATATATATATATATATATATATATATATATATATATATATATATATATATATATATATATATATATATATATATATGCATATATATATATATATATATATATATATATATATATACATATATATATATATATACATATATATATATATATATATATACATATATATATATATGCATATATATATATATATATATATGCATATATATATATACATATATATATATATGCATATATATACATATATATATGCATATATATATATATACATATATATATATGCATATATATATATATATATATATATATATATATATATATATATATATATAGAGCTCCCACATATGTAGGATTTTTGCTTGGAAATGTTTACATAGATATTTTTATACCCTAAGTAGATGCCAGAGAATTTTTCCTCAGGTAGAGAGCAAATGTTGGAGGTGTGACAGGGAAAAAAGAGGTAACTGAGAACATATTTTCTGGGAGTGCAGTGAGTTGGTGGACTTTAAGTATTCCCTGTGGGATGCACCATTGGAGATGCTGAGTGGGCAGATTGGTGTGACGAGGGAGATGATTTGTATGAGCTATGATACAAAATCTGAATTGCCTAGACAAAGTAAGGCCCTGCTGTCTCTAATTATGGTGGCTGCCAAAAAAGCAATTACTAGAAAATGGAAATCAAAATTTAAATCAACTATATCAGAAGTAGTGAATATAGTAATAAAGTTAAAACAACTGGAATTGAGATCTTTAGAAAACGGTAGGGGCAAATTACATAGGAAAAATGGAAATTGTGGGAACAATACATACAGGGGAGAAATGAGGTTTAAAAGAAGGCAGGACTTAAATGAGTTATGTAATGTTTGACTGAAAATGATTGGGTAAATTATAAGTGATGTATAATTTTTTGCAACTGGGAGTGTGTCAGTATGGTTTGTGATGTAAAATGCTTGCAATTAGAATTGTGTCAGTGTGGTTTGTTTTCATTTATATAAATGTATGATTGCTTATGTCATAAGTGATGGTTTAATAAAGATGTTTTTTGTTTAAAAAAGGGTCAGGAATTGAATAATGTATGTAATATTGCATATGTTATATGATATATAGCAATACATGTGAAGCATAATGTTTGTTAACTTTAACTTGTTGATACAATTTGATTATTTTTACATAAATGTAAATATGCCTATGTCACAGGTGATAATTCAGTAAGGTGTTTAAAAATAAGACGACCAGCAAGGGCTGTGACAGAGATTGTCTGTGAAGGATAGGAGTGAGTGGTCAATGCCTTCTTGCCCATTCTGAAGAGAAGAAGGTGACTTTGGCTTGTTGCACTGGTGACACCTACATGAATGCAGGTGAATTGTCCACAGTTAAAATTTAGCACAACCATGCTGTAGAGCACTGCATCACTAAGCAGACACCTGGCATATAAAGTATCACATATGCTTTCTTGTGCAGCAGCAATTGTAGAGTTCCAGAAAATAATGCTATGCAACAAAAAATACCATTTCTCCTTATAGATGATGGTACCATTCCTGGAATACTCAACTCTTCCTCCAAGGAGAAATGAATACACAAGGTGAGTAGCAGGAAGAAATAGCTAGACAGAGCAAAAAACAAGCCTAAAAAATGTCTGTACAAAGATTTCTGTTACTACTACCATGCTTCCGTGTAACATATAAGGCATTACTGTAATATATCTTGTCTACAATAAACATTGTTTCATCAAGTTCAGATTCTAAGAATGTTCACAAATAAACTACATGAAGAAGCTGGTTAAAGAAGGAAAAACAGGCTTACTACATATGTGGTCGACTTGCAGTTTCCAAGTTGGCATAATGTTGAACCAAAAACGATTGAATACACTACAGTGAACAGGTAATGTAGGTTGACATTTTGGGTTCAAAATTGTGTAGGGAGGTCACGGTTTAGTAAGGAACAGAGAATTAGCCCATTTCCTCACTGTAGTGCAATCTCGGAGTTGGTATATTTAATATGGAAGGGGTATGGGGATGCAGGGCAGCGTAGCCCCTCCCCCCGCAAAATAGTTAAATGAACGTACCATTGAGTGTAAAGTTATGTTAATGTGCACAGCAAGGGTGACTGACGTCACCTCCAGCTATGTCGAACTCGTCAAACCTGGAAGCTCGGGTATGTTATTTCCAATGTTCTGCCTTTTAGATATGTCAGAAATTGACATTTTTCATTAACATCATGGTCATTCGATGGAAGCATTTTCAAGAATATGACAGTAAATCCAGGGAGATATATATATATATATATATACATACATGTATACATGCATGTATGTGTGTGTGTGTGTGTGTGTGCATGTAATATATATATATATATATATATATATATATATATATATATATATATATATATATATATATATATAGACAGACACACACACACACACACACACACACACACACACACACACACACACAATGACAGCAATCAAGTGGGAACACAAGCTGTAGCATGAACTTTAGCATGGGTAACAATAATTTTAGGTTAGGTATGCCTGTGGGTGCAGCTGTCGATTTGGGGCAACTGTTCCTATCTGGAGGGCGTTAACTTAATTTTTTGAAGATGTACATAGTTTTGTGTGTTTGTTCTAAGTTAACAGGGGATGGGAGTGTTTTGAAAATGTATTTTGTTTTCTGTTTGAGGGCTTACATTAAAACAAAAAGTCATGAAAAACATGATGTAAGTTCAAATAGAGCTATACACCAAATGGACTTCAAAGAATTTTTCTACAGCTACACAGCAAATCTTGGAGGTGTGATGTGGAAGAAAGAGGTAACTGGGAAGATATGTTTTTGGGAGTGTAATGAGTTGGCAGATTTTAAGAATTCCCTACAGAGTACTCTGTCAGACATATTGGGTGAGCAAAGCAAATGGTTATGACTAAGGACAGGATTCTTTTGAGCTGGGATACTATCTGAACTGCCTAGATGTAGCAAGGCCTTACTATGTTTAATTCTGTTAGCTGAAAAAATAATTTACTAGAAAATAGAAATCAAAGTCTAAATCAACAGCATTTGAAATATTCACTACTATAAAAGAGATAAAAGAACTGGAAGAATGATCTTTAGAAATGGGAAGGAGAAAATTATATGAAATAAATGGAAGTTGTGTGATCAATACATGCAAAACAAAAGTTAAGTACTCCCACAATGATGCTCGGTGTGAGACAAGGTCAATTAACTCGAGGCCAGAGGGACTACCCAAGACCTAGTTGGACCAGCCCTGAAAGCCTCAAGAAAAACTGGATCCTCTTGGGAAGGGGTATCGGAGGACTACCCACCTCTCTGTTTAAGGTGTTCTAGCATCTCTCCAAAGGACACGTCGTCAAGGGGAGATCTGAGGTACACTGCCCCTGCATCAAAGTCAGTATTTTCAGTGACAGATTCTGAGGGGAATCTAGGTGCCTCCTTTTACACATTCTCTTCCTAGGGACGTCATCAGTAGGATGGTCTGGTGAGGTATCAAAGAAGGAGTCCTGTATGAGGCCTGGCTGAAGGCTTGAACGGGGTGGCTGTCCCTGTGGAATAGGCATGATAGGATCACTGCTCAGAATCAGTGGAATGAGGGTAGGATCTGAAGAGGGCAAGGATACTCTCTGGGTAAAGAGAAGGCCATCTCCATAACCTCAAAGCAGAAGGTCCAGGAAAAACAGCAGTCGATCGCATAGGAGCCATGGCCAAAGGTGCCAACCTCTGTATTCCCATGGAATCCTGCCTTGAGGAGGGAGTAGGACCCGAGCTATCTCATGTCAAAGCTCTGAGTAGCAAGGACGGCTCCAACTACCTCAGAGTCGATCCCAAACCCCCAAAGCCTCTGCTGATGCTTTGGCTCCAAGAGTCTTCCTGCACCAAAGAAATCAGACACAGACAACTCAAGGGAAAAGTCAGAGTCGAAGAAAGAGCTGTTTTTGAATCCGACAAGGACATCTTCGAAGATCTTGAATCCAAGGTTTCTGAAATCACAGGTAGGATCAGAGAAGGAAAAGCAATGTCATGTTGAGATGCGGACAGACTCACAGATCCAATGACTCCCATCTGAATCAGTGCCTTGAGAGACATCATGCTATCCACCTCTGCTTCAGACAAGCTCCAAGAAGATGTAAGGGATGAAGTAGTAGATGCTGGCTTGGAATATCATTTAGGTATTTCCTCTAGGAAGGCGAATGCAGCTGAGCAGATATCAGATCTGGAGTGAAAATAGGGGATTGGATCTGAGGAGACTTGCTTCTTGACATAGCAGGATCCGAAAATGATGTTGGAACCAAGGTTGTTGACACTTTAACCAGTGGCTCAGAGGTTGGAGTCGAATGGGGGAATGATCAAGGGTCCGTTTTCTGTACTCCTTTTCTTTAGGCACCAAGTCAGGCTTTCCTTTGTTTGTTTTACCAGAGGGGGTTTGAGCCCCAGCTGAGACAGAAACAGCAGAAGGAAGCAAACCTTTTAGTACAAGCTTATGCCTTCTGCCACTTAAGGCCTGGGAACATAACCCCAAACAAATAAAACAATCCACGTCCAAATGGGCAGCTCCCACACAATATACACACTCCTTGTGGGCATCTGAGTTAGGGATTTTATGCCCACAGGAGGTGCACTTTTTAAAACCCATATGTTTGCCGCCCGTACCAGAAGCTAAACTATTTCTATATGCAAAAATGAAGAAAAGGAAACTTCTATTTTTTTCAGTAACTGTAGAAAGACAGAAAATACTAGCAATGGTGAGTGATAACACCCTAAAGGCTGGTAAATAAAAGGAAGGGTACCAACAATGGTACATAAAGAACACCCTAAACAGGTAGAAAGGCCTACCAGGGGATAGAAAAGTAAAAAGGAGAAAATATGAGCAGAATGGCTAGAAAAGTCAACTAAATACTATGTAAGAGTAAAGGAAGGAGGAGGGAAGCAACTAACTGTAGAAAAGCTTCACAAAAAGAATATGACTATCTCTTATCCTCCATTTGCTCGAGAGCAGAAACCCAGGTCTGAACAACGTGGAGGCAAACGAGATCTGAGGTGTACCAGGAGAGTGTGGAGTTATTGGTAAAGGGAGGAACTCAAGAGCTGGATCTGAAAGCCTGGTAAAAGCATACGACTCTGATCCAATGTCGGATCTGAGACCCATCAGCAAGGAATAAATGAAAATAACATCACATATAATGTTCAGGGGGAGGAGGAGGAGTTAAGATAAAGCTGGAACTGAACAATTTATGCAATGTTGGAATAAAGATTTGTGATGTATAATACATGTAAATGGAAAATGCTAATATAGCTTGTTTTCTTTTCTGTTAATGTATAATTGCCAATTTCTTAAGTGATAATTTAATAAAGGTGTTAAAAAAAAGAAACCGAAGAGTAAGCATGTGCTTGCTCCTGCTCATTTTCCCTGTCTCAGGCTCTAATTCAGTCTATGGATCCTTCTCATAAGGTGGTTTCTGGTAAGACAAAGGGATTCCTCTTTTCCTGAAGAGATTCAAGATTCTGAATCTAGGCAGCAAGATGAATGGAGAGATGCAGTATTTTCTCCTCAAATGTCCCCCTTTCAGGGATTCTTTTTTCTCTGAGATTATGCTAGTGATTTTAGTGGGAGAACACTGAGTTTTGTCAGTCCCTCAGCAAATACCATCAGCTGTTACAAATGGAATTTCCAGAACCCTATCCCATCACTCCTGTGCTTTTTGCAATGGAGGATGTGTGCGTTACTGCCCACAATTTCCCTAAAGGGCATCCTTCTGCCCATAAAAAAAAAACAGATAGACTGTATAAGATACCTCAGTCTTTTTTTTTTTTTAATTCATTCAACCCAAACCTGACCCTGCTTAATCATAGTGAAACTAAACATTTGGTTAATTCCAATCCTTCTGTTTGTGTCAAGGATTATAAAATAATTGATAAGTGCAGGGAAACAGTGTATACTGCAACTTTGACTTTCAGAATTTTGAATTGTAAGACTCATATGTAAAAATGTATTCTATTTGTAAAAGCATAAGGAATGTTTTGTCTGCAGTTTCTTCTTGTGAGGAAAATATGCTTTAAATGGTTTAGGTTCTTCCATTTCACAGATCACAACTCATTGTTTAAAGTGTGTATATAATTATGTTAATACTGTCTCCAAGTCTATAGCCACAGGTACTATTCTGAGGAGGTTTGACTGCTATCCCGGAACCTCCCTGAAGATGTAAAATTTAAGATTTTAAATTGTCATATAGATAGAGAGTTTGTTTTTGGACCCTCTGCTGCAGAGCTTATCAGAAAATGTGATGAGGTATGTAAACTGATTCAAAGAATCTCTCAGATTTTCAGCCTTCCTTTGCTAAATTTTCCAAGGGATTCTCCACCTCCTTGACTGGTTTTGGCAAGAAAGAAAATAAATTCTCAACAAACTGCTGGTAAATAGACATTTAAGAAGCAATGGCAAGGGGCTTCCAAAAAGAAGACAGGACCCCCCCCCCTTCTAAACAAAGTACAATCAAACAAGTCAGATGACTATTTAAGGCACCATGATCCCCCACCCTCACCTTGGCAGTTCCTTACCCCTTCTGGAAAATCTGAATCTGCAGTTATCTTTTTGGCAACAGATAGTTTGAGACATATGGGTTCTGAAGATTATTTGTTACAGATAGGAGTGGGAGGAAACATCTCGCCTTCAGGAAGTAATTCCGCATCCACCAGACCAGACTCTTCTATCTCTACTGTCATGTTGTCTCAGGGAGTAACAGAACCAGTTCCTCTTTCTCCATTACAGAATGTTTTTTTATTTAAGGATGCTTTGGTGCCAAAGAAAGAAAATGCCAGATGATCAGTTCCAGATCCTTCTTTCCTAAAACAATTTGTGATATTACCCACATTTAAAATGTTGTCACTAAATAACCTGTTACCTGTTCTTCATCATTTAAGTTTTCTAGTAACTACATTTAAAAGATGCTTACCTTCAAATCCCTATTCATCCAGACTTCTGGCATTTCTTAAGGTTTTGTGTGTCTTGATCACATTATCAGTTCTCTGCCTTACCCTTTGGACTAGCCAATGTACTAAGATCATTCACAAAATGTCTAGCTCCAGTTCTAGCTCACTGCAGGCTATAGAAATGGCGCAGTGGTGCAGTGGTAGTGTTGTCGCCTCACAGCAAGAGGTTCTCCGGTTTAATTCTCGACTGGGGTGCCTTCTGTGTGGAGTCTACATGTCCTCCCTGCATTCATGTGGGTTTTCTCCTACTGCTCCAGTTTCCTCCCATGTTACAAAGACCAGCATCTGCAGTGTTTCTCCCCAGCCCTCTGCTGAAAACTGGCTTTGTTCCAAGTTGGACTTTTCCAGTTAACAAATGTTATATTTTTTCATATTTATCTTTGCAGAGTTTTCAAAGTATTAGCAGTCGCTCTCTCCCTTACAGGAGAGAGACATATTACACAAGCTAGGATTCAAACAGAATATTCAAAAGTTTTTTTTTTTACTCTATTACACAGGACTGTGCTCCTAGGGTATCTGCCAGACACCTCAATTCCAAGAACTCTCATTTCATAGGAAAAAAAACAGATTTTTATCTAGCTATGTTTCACGGGTTTTCTGCTCAAACTTCAGTATCTGCAAGGGAATACCTCATGATTTTAGGTTTCATGGCATCTATGATTCTCATGATATCTCTGGCAAGAATCAACATGATAAAGATACAGTGGTATCTGAAGTCACTTTTGGTCTCAGCACCAATCCCTTTTATCTTTTCACATTCCATTTCTGAGCTTTGCAAGAAGAGAAATCATTTCTTGGAGACAGCAAATATCCCTAAATCCAGGTCTCCCCTTCTCCCTCCCACCAACAAACTCCAAAGCAGGAAGTCGTCATATATGCTTCGGGCTTTGCTTGGAAAGCAGTGTCAGAAGGGATAAAAGTGCAAGGTGCTTCACAACACCAAAAGTTGCTTGACAACATCAAAAGTTAATATCCAAGAAACCACAAAGCCAGAAGATCCAGGAAAATAATTTTATTAATAAAATTCTCTCTAGTGCCTCAGCTCTTACACCTTTTCAGAGTACAAAATTACAAAAAAAGCTCAGCACCTAAAATACTATCAAAAATTAACACATCATTGGACAAAATAATTATACAATTAAATAACTAATTACATAAAAAGCTTTCAATTGTACTCTATATTAAGACCTTTAAGAATCAATATATCAAATTTCAATATAAAAGTTGATTCCTTATAGAGCAATTTATTTTTCAAATTGAAGTTATCAAATTGTCCAACATACACTTGTTCTAAAACTGTAGCTTGTATCCTTTCTTCATCCATGTGATAATAATTTTTAAAATGCATGGCAACATAACTCTTAGCTCTATCCTTTCTTATAAGGTGTTCCTGTAATCTCACTTTAAAAGCCCTTTTGCTTTCTCCTATATAAATATATTACAAGGGCATCTTAGGGCATATATTATCCTCTCTGTATCACAACTATACCTGCCATGTATTGTATACTTCTTTTCGTTAATTTCATTAAAACCTCTCACTACATACTTACAACCACAATAATATTTTACCAGATTCACTACTTCTTCACTAAAAGTGCTATATGTTGTCACAATAAATTTGCTTTTTCTTATCTTCACTCTCCTAATTATAATCTTTATAAAAATAATTGCCAAACTCCCTTCTTTTCTTGTATTAAAACTATCAGCACTTCTCACCAAAGCTTCCCTATCATAACCTCTATTAATAAACATTCCATTGTAAAATGCCACTCTAACCTAAAAACTACATCATTATTGCACAACTGACACAACCTCAGGAATTCACCGCATTGTAGGGCTGATAACGTAGGAGGGGGATGACAACTATATTCATGCAAATATTGATTACCATTTTCAAATGTCCTATATACTTTTGTATGTATTTTCTCCCCAGTAATACCTTCTAGTATAACATCCAAAATGGTATTTTCTGACCAACTTTTAAACCATCAAAGTGCAATTTAAATCTATTTTGCTGTAAACACTGCATAAAACAAGGCACTGACTCCTGTCCTCCCTGACATAACAAGTATTAGATCATCTATATATCTAAAGTATCTAATTGCATGTTTCTTAAAAAGTCTGAGGTACAGATGTATTCATTTTCAAAGAGGCCCATAAACAGATTAGACTACATGGAGGCAAAAGGTGCCCCCCATGGGTGTACCCTGTATCTGTTGATACAACATTCCATTAAATTAAAACAAAATTATTAATCAAACAAAAATGTATCAATTCTATAACATAATTTGATACTAGGCTCTCACCAAGCAAAAATGAGAGAACTTGAATTCCAAAAATATGCTGAATATTAGCATACAGACTAACGACATCTATAGTGATCCAATACATATTTTCACCTCATTCAATATCAGATATTTTTTCTAAAAAATCAAACGTGTCCTTTATGTATGATGGTAACTTCACTACTGGGGACAACAAATATTTATGTAGAAAAATCCAATTTTATGTGTAAAATAATTACATGTAGGTACTACTGAATGACATGGAGAATTCATCAGATCTTTATGGATCTTAGGAAGGCAATAAAAATAAGCCATCATACAATATTCAAAATTAAACTTTCTCTCCACATTATCTTTTGAGAGGTGGTCAAGTCTATAATCCTTTTCCAACAAATCTCTAAACTCTGCCATTGCAGATTTACATTTGCATTCATCCACCACTCTATACACCCCATCATTATCAAGATGTTGGTAACATACCTGTAAATACTGTAAAAATGCATTACAACTAGTTTATTGCCTTTATCAGATGGCTTGAATACAAGTTTCCTTTGATCACTTAGGCTTTCCACTCATGTCAAATTAAATTCCATACTTTTTTTATTCTTCTGGAACTCATTAAACTTCATTTCAACACTATAGTTTAGCATAGCTGAAAAATGTTTTATAGCCTCATGGCAAATGCGAGGCATAAATGTACTTTTATAAACCATGTCACACGTGTCAAACAGTAAGCATTTACACCCATATCAGAGTTGCATGAATAAAAGCTGCCTTCTGAATCTTCACTACAATCAACATCACATTCATTTTCATATTTAGATATACTATTAAAACAAATTTAAATGTAGTTTTCTAAAAATATAAAATTATCACATTTGAGTAAGTGAAGCTGTGGTAAAACTTTGGGTACAAATTTTAAGCCACAATTCAAAATGGACAATTCAGTACTTGAAAAAATATAAACTGACAGGTTAATTACATAACTAAAATTACTATTACTATATGTATCACAATTTGAGGTATATCAATACCATTTACCTCTTTTTGAATACTGAAAAGCATGTCCTTCTCTTGTGGCTCCTACATTAAATTAGCTGTTTGCCCTATTGTGTTTCTTATTATTGTCATTCCGTTTATCTCCGGGATTAACATTGCAAAACGTTCTATGCAAATTCCTGGGATTTTGTGCTGCTGGTAAGGGTGAATAGATGGAAAACTCATCATGGTCCCAATCTGTAGAAGTTCCTGTGCCATCTGAAGAAACAAAAGAAATGCCTTGCTGTTTCACAGTTTCTTCCTGATTAGCAAACCTCATGTGACATCATCATCAATTCCTATTGGTGTCTTGAGTGAAAGTGTGGTTATTTTCAGTCACAAAGGTCTCTTCTTAGTTTAACCTTTTTTTTGTTCAATCAGATCCTTTTCAAACTGGCACAAACGTTCATGAATATCATCCAAAACAAGTCCAAGCAAGCACCCTCAGACTGTGATGCAACTGAGGGAGAAACAGATGAAATACTGTCTTTAATTTTTCATTGTTTTAGCTCATTTCGCTCTAATATATTTACCCATTCTACTGAGCAATGGTGGGCAGCAGCAACCCACCGTGCTTGAAAGCCTTTATCATCTTCATCTGAAATATCAAAGGGAGTAGAGGGTTTTTTCATGGCTCTAAGGCCCCTAGAGGTAATCTCAAATTCCAGATGTCTATGCAAACTTTGAATATTAAAGTAAACAGATGTCTCTTTAAAAATTAGAGACTCTAGTTATTGAAGAAGTACCTGCGTTTCTGCGGACATTACCATTGTTGAGCGCTGCCCCACCAACATAAAAGGATTCATCCCTTGTTTCCTTATTTCTTCTTTTATTCTCTCCAACAATTTGGGCTGTGCTTCTGTTATTACCTTCGCCATTCTCCCTAGTAGTCGACCTTTCACCAGCATGAACAACAAAACTCTCTATGGATCCTTGATTAGGATCCACACTCATTTCACAGAAAATTCTGGGTAGGCGCAAATTAGGACAACTGGCCATCTAACCAAGCTGCTTGATGACACCAAACACTAATATGCAAGAAACCACGAAGCCAGAAGATCCAGGAAAATACTTTTATTAATAAAATTCTTTCTAGTGTCTCTGCTCTTATGAATTTTCAGAGTACAAAATTACAAAAAAAGCTCAGCATCTAAAATAATATAATTAATTAATACATTATTAAACAAAATAATTATATAATTAAATAGTTAATTATATAAAAATCTTCCAACTGCACTCTACATTCAGACCTTTAGGAATCAATGTATCAAATTTCAATACAAAAGTTGATTCCTTATACAGCAATTTATTTTTCACATTTAAATCATCAAATTGTCCATCATATACTTGTTCTAACACTGTAGCTTGTAACCCTTCCCCAACCATGTGACAATAATTTTTAAAATGCATGGCAACAGGACTCTGAACTCTATCCTTTCATACATCCCTCAGGTGTTCCTGTAATCTCACTTTAAAAGCCCTTTTGCTTTCTCCTATATCAAATTCATTACAAGAGCATCTCAGGGCATATATTATCCCCTCTGTATCACAGCTATAGCTGTCTTGTACTGTATACTTCTTTCCATTAATTTTATTAAAGCCTCTCACTACATACTTACAGCTACAGCATTTACCACATGGTCTAGTGCATACATTCATGATGTCATTTACCATCACACATCCAAGGGAGGTAAAAACCTCCCATGTACAAGCATATCCTTGATGTTCAAAACCTCTTCTCTGTGATATGTCTGATATTTTTTCTAACACATTATTAACGTCTTTATGTTTCACAAATAAAAAAAACACTAATATTTACCAGATCCACTACTTCTTTACTAAAAGTGCTATATGTTGTCAAAAACATTTGTTTTTTCTTATCTTCACTCTCATTGTAATCTTTATAAAAATAATTTTCAAACTTTTTTCTTTTCCTGTATTAAAACTATCAGCATTTCTTACCAAAGCTTCCCTATCATAAACTCTCTTAATAAACATTTCCATTGTAAAATGCAACTCTTCCCTAAGAACTACATCATTATTACACAATCAACATAACCTCAGGAACTCACCATATGGTAGGGCTGATAACATATGAGGGGGATGACAACTATGTCCATGCAAATATTGGTTACCAATATAATAATGTATATGTATAATATACACACACACACACACACACACACACACACACACACACACACACACACACACACACACACTCTAAACCTGTAGCACATGCTGGATTGTGCAGTCAACAGATTTACTTATCCTTTGCTGACCAGGTTAGTCCCACTAAGCTAGTGGCTTTCCAGCCTGTGGTGGTATTTTTACTGACTTGGGAACATTTGGCCAGAGCTTCAGAGAAATTCCCCTATTGTCTTTGATAAGTTCTTTGGGATATTCTATATCCATCTGAGCTATCACCAACTCAGGCATATGGGAATTTGGCTTATTGTCTCATTTTGTAAGACATGAGCACTATATGCAAGTGCCTTACAAGCACAGTTGCACTGTAGTATCTGTTCATGACACCTTCCAGCATGTGTTATTGTACTTACCAAATGGCAGCGTGACTTTTTTGTTACCCAGTATTTTGTGGTGAAACTTAGCTTTAGAAAATATTTCGTATTTACACATTTTCATTAACCAGATTTTTTATTGTGTGTGTGTGTGTGTGTGTGTGTATGGATGAGTGGATGTACTTTCAGTAGTACCTTTGTCTTGCCTAGCAATTTACCAAAGCTGTATTAAAGAATTAGACATGCAGCTCACCTTATTATAGTAAGTGAAACTAAAGATTACAGAGACTTTTGCATTCTAGTCCAGTCCTTTAAAACTCTTCATAAGTCAGCCTTTGTAAATGTTGAATTCAGTAGCTTTAAAGATCTAGGTCTTACACGGTTCTATTTTTTTAACAACTTTATTGCATCACTTAAGACATAAATTAAAAGAAAAGAAAACAAACCATATTAACATTTTTTTCCATTTACATACATTATAGATCACATATCTTTTTTTTCTAATTATCATCAGTCCAACATTACATACATTGCTGAATTCCTGCCTTCCCTGAAACTTCATTCTTCCTCCTGAGCATTATTCTGGATAGTTTGTTCCCAGAATTTCCATTTATTTCTATGTAATTTACTCATATTTTCAAAATATTCATGTTTCAATTCTTTTATCTTTTCATAATGTTCGAGTCTTCAAATACAGTTGGTTTAAACTTTGATTTCCATTTTCTAATAATAGTTTTTTTTTGAAAGCTAACATAAAATAAACTTAAAGCCATACTATGTCTAGAATTTAGATCCTATCTCTCAGCTTAGTTACCATATTTCCTCACCCAATATTTCTGACAAGAGTATTCCGCAGGAAATTTTTAAAATCTGCCAACTCATTACACTCCCAAAATACATGTTCCCAGTTACCGCTTTCTTCCCCCGTCACACGTCCAACATTCGCTGTCTACCTGTGGAAAATTTCTTTGAAGTCTGCTTGGAGGACAAAAATATCTATTCAAACATTTCCAAGCAAACAACCTAAACCTTCAGGACTTTGCTGTATATGTGAAATCCATACATATGCCCTCCCATTGCTCTCTTTTCCAGAGTCTCTTTCAAATATTTTCTAACCTCTTCTGATTGAGTTTTAATAGTTACCATACAATATTTTACATGCCCTACTAATTATTCTTTTTTTAACAGTAGCTTATACTCTTGATTTGACTAAAACCCTCACCAGAGCACATCTTTCGCTTAAGATATCCCTATCCCTTTCTCTTTGCCTATACTCTGACATCAATTCCCGGAAGGGAAGGCAGTCTCTAGCCTGCAGTCCAGACATCTTTTTGGCCTTATCCCACTCTATTACCGCTCTGTCTATCTAGCTACTTGCTCACAATACCTTGGTTCCTTTGCCAGTTTGCTCCAGCAAATTACAGCCCCCCTGTGCCTATTTTCTGTACCCCTGTTTGCAGTCATCCCTACTGACAAAATCTCCTGTATCCAGGCTAATGTTGGCTTAGTTTTTAGAATACTTTCTGCTACTTTATGAATGTAATATTCTGTATGGTTGCTATTATTTTCCTTATGAACCTGCATTCAAAATCCCACTCCCTCATTATTTCATGAAAGTCCACACAATATCCCTTCAAATCAGGTAATCCTAAACCACCTTGTTCTGTTGGAAGTATCAACTTATCTCACTTAATTCTCGCCCTCTTCCCCTTCCAGATACACATCTAAACTCTTTGTTAATTATTGTTCACAGCTTCTCCTCTGGTTGTTAAAATTGCCTAACCCATATATAAAACTAAAGAGACTAAACATATTTCCACTGCTTGTATCTAACTGTTCATATGAAAGAGCTTCCCAGTTTCTTAGTTTTTGTATTATCTTTTGTTTAGTCTATTCCCATAGATCCTTAGCTGCAATAACAGAAGTATTTTTAATCCATACTACTAAATACTTCGCCTTATCATGTACTGCTGAACCCAATTCATGTGTGGGTACATAATCTACAGCTATAGTCTTTGATCTGAGTTCATTAATTTTATCCTAAAAAGACATGAAATTGTCTCAAAATATTCCATAACACTGAGATGTCCTTTCCTGGATTTATCAGGTACAAAAATAATATTGACTGCAAATAAAAGTCAGCTTTTCTTGATTACCATACCAATTAAATCCTTGAATGTATTGAGTTCTTTATTTTCTTTGCAAATGACTCTAAATATAAAGCAAAGGGGAAGGAGAACATACTTGCCTGGTTCCTTTGTTCAAACACAAGTTATCAGAGAGAAACCCTTCCACTTTAATTCCTGCCTTCTATTCTTCATATATCCTCCTAATTTACCTTATTATTTTATCAGGAAATGCAAATACTTCCATTGCTCTACTAATAAAATCCCAGCTTACTGTACCAAATACTTTTTCTGCATCAGGACCCACTAACAACAGCAGTATTTTCTCACATTCTGCTTCCCTCTGGATCATCATTGTTCTATTAATGTATAAACACTTTATAATCATGGTTTAAATCTGAAATGGATCTGTATGCTGTAAGCTGGGTCTAATGTGTCTTTGCTGTCTTTAGGTTATACAGCCACCACAGCTTTCTTCCAAGACGTTGGTGCTTCACCTCCTTTTGAATACCATTAAATAAAATCAGATCTTTATCACTTTCTTCCTTCTTAACTTCCAAACTTCTACAGAAATACCATCTGCTCCTGGAGACTTTCCTGAAGATTGATTATATGTCACCTTTTTTTATCTCATCTCCTCCTATCTTAACTGTTAGTTGTTAAGCCTCACCTACCTCTAACCTTGGCATAATTAAGTCTTCCATAAATATTTCCATTTGTGCTCTTTCTTTACTGCTACATTTCTCAGCTTTATACAAATTTTCAAAAAATTCCAATATATCTTTAATACCTCTACAGGATCAATGGTTATTTTTCTTGTTACAGGCTCCCTAAGTTTGGAAGCAATCATTTCTACTTTCTGTTGCCTAAGCCATTGTGCTAAACATTTTTTGTGCTCTGAAGTTATCAAAAATAATTGTTGTTTAACATCAATCTTTCTGAACTTGTGCATATTACCGGATATTCCCTTATTTTTATTTAGTACTCTGAATTTGTGCCTCCTCTGTGAGATTTCCCTTATTCTACAATACTTTAAAGCTTGTCAGTCCCTCTAAGTAATTCTTATTACTTCTTAACACTATCTCTTTCTGTTTTATTTCTACACCATTTTAAACTCCATTTCATTTTAAACCACTAACTAGA
Source organism: Protopterus annectens (assembly GCF_019279795.1). Lineage (NCBI taxonomy): Eukaryota > Metazoa > Chordata > Ceratodontiformes > Protopteridae > Protopterus > Protopterus annectens. Next base: position 194,061,674 of record NC_056740.1, read on the forward strand.
TATGTATTTCTGTTTTACCTAATAACTCTCAAACATTTTCCAATACACATTCATTGAATTCCTTTCTTTTTAACATGTGGGTGGAAAAGTGCAAGCTTCTCATTTTTACTTCGTTACCCTGCAATTTTTATTTTGGTTTTGATCAGCGCATGATCCCAAACAGTTATTGGAAGTGTGTTGAAACTTTCAATCAAATGCACATGTTCTTGTGAAATATAATTTCTATGTAGTCTAGCCCAGTTATTGTGCCTTGAGGGATAGTACATAAATTATATGCAAGTTTCTCCTACTGAATTCACATATTCCATACCAAACATGTTCATACATTTCTTCAAAAATCTACCCTCTTTTGTTATGTTTTCACTTTAGGTCCTCATGATACATCTCCACTATTGCAAATCAAAGTTCCACTCCATAAATACTACATAAATATAATAAGAAGTCACTTTTTTCCCCCTTTGTGCCATTATAAACATTATTAAGATAAAGTGGGGTATATGCTTTACAGTACACTCACAACTTTAACAGAATCAACAGAAGTCTAGTCTTTTTCAGCCACTTTTTCCTTGCAAAGCCATATTTCACAAATGTGATTCACTAATTTTAGCATTGCTGGTGCTCTTCCTGTTCGTCTTCAACTCCCAGCACCAGACTGGTTCAAATCTAAGTTACTCCTGATTCTTCTAGTCAACTCCAGTGCTTTCTTCCGTCTCTCAAGCATTTTCCTTTGGAACACTGGAAAAGGTTTCATTGGCAAAGTCTCTCTATGAGCTTTATTGTCAGAAGAATGAGAAGTACAGTCCCCTTCTGTTTTATTTCATTTTGTTGGATAAACTTTTTTATTTAGCTGTTGTACATAAAAAAAATGTCTTTGACCCTCCAGGAAAATATTCTGAAGACAGCTGTATAGGACACCTTAAATCTCATACTTGCCTCTAGATGTTCCTTAACTGCTGGGATAAATTTGCTTCCCTTCTGCCTAGTGTACAGTGAATAGTCTTTTTCCATACTACGCTATCTCCAATTTTAATACTTTTCCCTTCTGCCATAGTTTGGTCAGGATCAACTTTTTCTGCTGGTATGACTGCATCTTTACTAATACAGGTCTTGGCTGCTTTCTCATGCCCAGATTTGGAGTATATACTCAATATGCCCTTTCAATTAACAAATCCTGCTCTGGAATATCAGTCCAGTTACTTATGTATGCTTTCATAAAATTAATACAGTCTGTTCCTTCAAGTTTCTCTGGTACAGCAGAAAATTGCATGTTTTCTCTGCGTGGTCTTTGTTCTAACTCCACCATTTTTTGAAACAGTTCTTCTTGAGAAGCCTCATACCCAGCCAGCCTTTTATTTTCATTTTTACCTCTGATTTTTGGGTTCCCCTATTAGAAGACCAAAGATGCATTCTTTCAAATGCGTCTTGGTCGAACTCAAAAGCCTGAAACGGCAAAATATCGAAGTGGCTTTTAAGCGAATTCTTTCCCTGGGAAAGAATTCACTTGGCTGTTTCATTACTTTGCCATTTTCGGCACTGTAGTGCAGACTCTGTATATTTAAATAGGGGGGGGTGTGGGGCGAAGATCCCCACTTAATGTAATGTTTAAAGTGTTTATTTATTTTGTTAGAACAGCGATTTTTTCCCTAGGGAAAAAATCACTGTTTTGACAGAAATTGTAAGCTTTCACTTACATAGGGTTGATTAATCACTGTTCGCTTTTTTAAACATTCAGTGATCTAATACAGACCCGATTTTTGCAGTTTTATCAGTTAATATAAAAAACTAGTTAAAGCTTCTGTTTTTTCCAGTCTTTTATTTGAATTGATATATTTCAATGTTTCATTGATTTTAATCACTTCTGAGTACATTTGATTTATTTTTCCATCTAAATTACTAGAAGCCATCTCTTGTATCAAAGCTGAAGCTTAAATTGCTTTTTGATGAACATTTGATGGAGTCTTCCCAATCACCTTTTCTGGTTGATTTTCTTTCAGGTTCTCTAAATGTATTCTTTGCTGGCATCCAGGCAGTGTACTTACTAGCCAGTAACTGAATTTTACTCAGGCTGAAAATATAAAGACCATTAATACCCTAAGGACACAAATATACCAACACAAGTATGGCATCAGTAAAAAGGACAAGAAAAATGCTTTAGCTGCTCATATTGTGTCCCATAAGGGACATGAATTTAATTTCTGAATTTAATTTCATAGTTATAGATCAAGCTGCAGTGGGAGAGAGAGAGAGGGTCCCCTTAATGATTTTCTAATGCAAAAAAAAAAAAACTGAGATGGCAGCTGAGGACGAATGCTTCAGAGCCCCCCCCCCCCCCGGGTTAAATAGTGCCATCTCCATTAGCTCTATTTTAAGGTTAAAAGCACAGTATTTTATGTAAAAAAGAAAAACAGTCTGGCATCTTTTGGTATATTATATTGACTTTTTGACTTTCTGACTTTTGATTGAGCTTAAAAGGTTTTATATTGATTGTTTTACATTTACTTGTAACTTATACAATTTATACATTTATGAATCTGTCTCTGAACATGTCAGGTTTCATTTTTTATTATTTATGGAATAATATGGGCATTTTGAATGTCATATATGCTGCTTCAGGGTTTAATGTGTGGAATACAGCTAACAGCATTAGATTATAGGATGGACGTGTTTCTTTAAAATTTTAAATTTAGCATAACCAGGAAATTATGTCAATGTATAGTGATAAAATAGGTGGGGTTGTATGGTATTTGTTATTCTGAGGAAGTTTCTACTACAAGACAAAGGCGCTTAATTAAAAGGATTATTGTGTGGATTCAGTCTCCTATTGTTTTTTTTTTTTGGTTGTGGACTTGGAATTATCAGGCTGAAAATATCACTACCTCATATTTCTCAGCTTCTTTTTCTCACTCAGAGTGCTAAAAATAAGTTATTCATCAGTATGCAGCCATCTTGTAAGTCCTAGTTTTAGATTTCTTTTTCATGGGAATAATGAGCCCACTGTGCCACTTCTCCCAGTTCCAACAACAGTGCCTCTTTCTTGGTCACTGAGGGGATCTTGCCAGCCAGAGTCGAAGTGGCTAACCCTCAGTTCATAATGGCTGTAGGTGCTACACACGAGGCATTCAGGGAAAAAGATGAATGTTCTGAGGAACCCACTTTATCCACAGCACAGTCAACCACCTGCACATGAGTCAAACAGCTAGCCTGCTGTGGTAAGCAAAAGCTGTTTGCTTAACTTTTTCTTTTTATGGCTGGAAGAAGGACTGACAGTGGCACCGGTGGTTTGTTTCATGGTCAAGCTAAAAATAATGCCTCTTTCCCCGAGGAAAACAAGCAGCACAAACCAGTAAATGTCACTTTTTTCCTAGTAAAAATACAACAAAAAGTACTTTATTACATTTTGCAAGCCCCCAAAAGTAAAACAAACATGATTTTTCTAGACAAAAAATGTTTTACAATGTTTTAAAAAACTTTTAAACTCACAGTTTCTGTTTAATTCACATGACAGTCAATTAAAAGACAAACTCCTAGCTAAAAAAAAAACCTTTCCTAACCAGGAAAGTACATTTAAACAATAATTTTTAAACGTAGAAGGGTTTTTTTCCCCAAAGGGAACTTATCTGCCCAGCAATGGAACAGCACAATCTGACTTGTCAGCCCTTGAAAGCCCTCAGAGTAACGCTGTCTTCTGTGGCAGGAAAACTCTAAAGGGCTTAGTGCCCAAACCTGTTTTTTAGGCAGCTCATCCCAAGTTGCTCAATGGTTTGGGTGAGTGGAAGGTGCCTCTGAAGGTTTGGAAGTTGCCAGGTTGTTATATCCTTGGCAGGATATAACCCAGATTGCTTAGGCTACTGCAGCAGTAATTAATATGATGAATATCAAGAAGAATTTAGCCCAACTAGGCCATATGGGGTTTATGCATGCATGGGTACTGGCATAGAGTAGTCATGCAGAGGACAGTGCTGCATAATGAAACTTAGCAGCTGCGATAATGCAGTAAGCTCACTGTTGGAATAACTGTGCTATGAAAAGTCACATGACCCAAGGGAAAGCATCATGCTTGTGGAGTGACCAATGTTAAACTCATTCACATGTACATCAACGTGCCCCAGAGCTGCTAGATGGACACTGAGGACTGACCATACAAGGGCAACACAGCAACATGCTAAGTCATTCTATCATATACATGAAGTAAAAAGGGGTAGACAGCATAGGTAGAATTTGGAAACAGTAAGCAGCAGACCACAGAATAAATACAGTAATGGAAGGCAGGTGTGAGGGAAAGAGGGGTATAATTTTTGTGAGTATAGGTGTCCATTTTTTAGGAACAGTAAAAGGGGAAGGCAGCAAATATAAAGTGTGGGTAGGATGGAGGATAAGTGGAAGGTCACAGTGGCATAGACTGTCAGAGAAGACAGTGAAACATAAGGAGTCAAAAATGGAGACATACAGATTGATGGAGAGCAGACAATTGTTAATATGGAAAACTGAACTACAAACAGGGGATGGAGACTAAAACAAAAGGATGGGGAGCACAATGGTGTAAGGGAAGGGAAATGAAAGGAGGGCCAACAGATCTGCCTAGAAGAACCCCCCCCCCCAGATGTCAGTCACTTCCATGGCTGGCATCATTGATGGGCACCACCTCTGGTGGTCTAATGGACAGAGCCAGTCAGATATGCAACTTTATAAAGCCACATAATGTTGCTCCAGGTACCCATTGTGGATGTCCAGCCACCAATCCAGCTCAGTCTTCACCAGCCAACACACTTCCCACCAGGTGACCCAGGAAAGCCCCTCCACACCACTCTCAGACAAGGAGCATTCACTCTGTCCATCAAAAAAGTGGCCATGGAGGCCAGCAATGAGCCATCCAGATACCATCCACAGAATGACTTTTGTCACCCTACAGAGAGACAAACCTGGGACTGCTGAAGTCACAGTAGTAGGTGCAGTGGCCATTGCACAGCACTGTGGCCACCATCTGACCACTGACCGTACCACAGCTCATCCTGAAGAAAAGGAAAATAAAGGGAGCAAAACAACAAAGCAAATAAATAAGTAAATAAAAAGAGTGACCCAAATATAACAAATTAGTAAAGTGTGTTACAGTTTATTCATATAGTACAGTGCTATCAGCAAGACACTAACTTATCCCACTGCATAAAGTGCTAGTCTCACCTCTAACATGCCATCCTAATTTCCTGTATCTGCAAGGCAGCTGGAAACATAAAATAAATAGTAATCAGCACATCATATCCCTCGTAATAAAAATGAATTACAGTTATGGTGTACAGTATCAAACCAAAAACAGATGCGTACATTAATAAGGCAGATCCCAATCCCTAATCCCAAATCCTTCCTTCCAGTTGGCGGAAAAGGTCTGGGTTATGCCTCCATAAATTCACTATATTTGTATGTGCACTGCTTGCCAGAGTGGGTGAAGCCCGAAGGATAACTAAACACCCTGGCAAGCTGGTATCAGACACCAATTTTGTAAAGAGGCCCTCATACTTTCTTAGCAGGTGCTCCCTACGGTCCTTGTGCAGCAGGTGAAGGAAGACCATATACTACCTACTACACCATGCAGGAGTCCTGACAGACTTGGTGCCTGTTGAGGTCAAATCCACTCTCTAGGTTTAATCCAGCAGAAAACAATGGTAGTCTGGTATGATCAGTCTCACAAACAGGATACCAAGTAACTTGTATCAATGGCAGCAGGGCAGTACTATGCACATTTACAGTAACATAAGGCAAATGCTTAGAAGCACTATGCAAAATGACACTATTGCCACCAAGCATCGTAGTGGCTATGCATGCACGCATGCACACCATGCATGATCTCCCAGTTTGGGAATGGACAGATAAGAGCATCAGAGCATAGATCGTGGATGATAATAGATTCTGCTATAGGTGCAAGAGGGTTCACAGAGTCATGGGAGGTTACTGGGCTAACGGCCATAGAGCCCTTACAAGCCTAGCCATATTTATCCCACGTTACCCCAAGTGTCAGTGGTTAGGTGAGTGAAGTTCGCAGAAGAAACGGTCTATGGTAGTTAGTAATGACTTCCTCTATCCAGGATGGACATGGGCACAACCCCAGGAGTGAATTTGCAGTCACTCATCCATTGAGCTAGGTTGCGTTTGAAGAGGGTCAGTGAGGGGCTCTGTTTCATGTGAACTGGAAGCTTGTTCCAGACAAGTAGCACTCTTTGGGAGATGTATCTATCTCTCCAGCACGACCTGTTCATGTCAGAGGCTGGGTTAAGTTTCCTGGATCGAGTGACCCTCCTGCAGTTTGTTTTACAAATGTGTAGCATTTCCATCAGGGCCAGGTCAGAGTCTGTCCTGTAAGCCAGGTACAGGTCACCCCTTAGCAATCTGTAGGAGACAGAGTATAGTGACAGTGCTTTCAGTCTTTCCGTGGAAGACTTCTTTAGTGCGGCTTGTAATTTCTTGGTGAGAAACCTCTGTGGTCTCTCCAGTTGTTGCAGGTGTCTGGTGAGGTGCACGCAAAAGGGAGTATTGTACTCAGTTATTGGTCTGATGGGGAAGGAGTACAATGGAATTACAACATCCTTAGATCTGGATGAGATGCTTTTACTTATAAGATATGCCACATAGAAGGATTTCCTAACTAATTTGGATACATGGTGGTCAAAATTCAGATTGCTATCAACCAGAGTACAGAACTCACATACCACTGGGTCTACACTTAGGGGGGTGCTGTCTATAATGTAATTAGCAGGGATGTCGGCTTTCCCAAAGGGAATAATAATGCATATATATATATATATATATATATATATATATATTATATATATTTTTTGCATTTACCTTTAGCACTAATCATTTGTCTCCATTAATTGTCTACAGTATATTAACATCACTGGGGAACGCAATGATTGCTCCCAATTTGCAACTGTCAGTGAACTTGGTCAACCACAAGGCGTCCAACTTTCCCTGGACTTCTGAGAAATAAATTCTGAACTGTAAGGGGTCCCAGCACTGAACCATGTAGTATGCCACTGGTGACTGGTCCTTTGCTAGAGGTAAAATCATCCACTTTGTCAGTGAGCCATATTGCTAACCATCTGGTAATGTAGGGGTTAATTCCCAATTGGCAGAGTTTCTCTATAATACCTGAATGAGGGATTGTGTCAAATGCCTTGGCTAGGTCAGACAGGCAATATGCACTGTCTTTCCCTCGTCCAGGGCCTTGGTGACTTTCTCAAAGAAGTCAACCATGTTTAACAGACATGATCTACCTTTAATGAATCTGAACTAGGTTGGGCCCAGAGTTTGGAGATTACCTATGTCCTTGTTAATAAGGTCTCTCCCTTTTTTAATTTCTCCAAATCTTTTGGGTTTCTAATACCATGACAGGAATGGACCCCATTCCTAAGTCAAGGTATGATTAAACTTCATAAAATTAGTATTGTTTCACTCTATGATGTCAGCCAAAAGTGTTTTCGCAGCACCCACAATGTGTCCAGTAATGACTCCTTCTGCAATTCGTACGGAGTTCCATGTATTGGCAGCATATTTAAATAGGATTGTAGACTCTTTTTTTTATAAGACCCATTGCTCCTACTCTATTGGAACTATTTGGGTATCTTTCTTCCACATTGCCCTAATTTCTGCCAGCAAATCCTGATATTTTATGAATTTGTGTCTCTTTGTATGCAGGACACTGTGGTCACTGGGTGTGGCGATTTCAATGATCAATGCTACTTTTGTCTTCTTTCCTTGGACCACTATTATCTGGTTTTCTAGCATCTATCATTTGAACTGTTGGTAATGGGTGACCCCATGTGATGTAGACCATCATTTTCTATGATGCTTTGTGGCTCATATTTCCATTGTTTTTCAACCACTTCAGCACCATAATGTTTGCACAATCCCCAGTGCAACAGTCTCTCCACATTATTATGCCTTTCAGTACACAGTCCTTCTGCCATTAGTATGTCGCAACCAGCAAAGAGGTGTGCAACTGTTTCCAATTCTGTTTTACAAAACCTACATTTGTCTGTTTCTCCCACACGTTCAATGGACTTTGTAAACCAACATATACATAGTCCACTATCTTGGGCCACCAATATTAACCTTTCATTTCTTGGTTAGAATTCACCTCTCCTTAATCATTCCTGTGTTTGTTCCTGATGAACATGAGGTTCTTCCAGAAGTTTTCTACACTTGCAACCATATTTATGTGTTTTCCACATTTCTTGCCTTTTCATCTGGTCCTTCACCTTATAGTCTTTCTTTTGTTTTTTTTTTTTGGCACATTCAGTTGCTGCCTGAGTTTTATCTGCTTCTGGTTTGTTTTCCATTCCAGCTTGATATCGATATGCTTCTGCTAGATTAAGCAGAGAAGTCATCTTAGGCTTATTCTCCTCATGTTTCAAAACTTTCACTACATTTGGGTCTTGTGAGGTCAGCAGATATGTGTGGAGTCCCACAATTGTAGTTCTATACATGTAATCAATTTCAAGGAGACCCATTCCTCATTCGGAATGGGGAATATACAATCTTGGTATGCACTAATTTTTATAGATCATTTGGTGAGTATGTTTTTTGTTTTAATATCGAATCTATCGAACACGTTTTGGGGCCAATCAGTCATTCCAAAACTGTAAGTTAGGACAGGAAGAGAAAATTAGTTTATAGCTTGGATTTTGTTCCTAGATGCCAACGCTGTTTTCAGGATTAATTTAAGTCTTCTGAAGTATTCCTTACTAAGTTTTGTTCACATTTGTTCATGTTTTATTGCTGATCCTTTATCAGTTCCAAAATATTTATACACTCTCGCTTGCTCAGGTTCTTTTATATCACATTCTTGTCCCAAACTGATTTTGTCCTGGTGCTGCAGTTTTCCTGCTTTAAAGGTTGCTTTTGCACATTTATCAAGACCAAATGACATTCTAATATCATCTGAAAAAGTTGGCAACTTGAAGTTGTGCTTTCAGTTCATCTGATGAGCTATACAGTTTCAAATCATCGACCAAGAGAAGATGAGAAGTCTTTAGACTTTGTTATTTTCTAGGAGCCAAATTATAGCCATGCCCTAAGCTGTTAAGCAGACAGCTTAATGGGTTAAGGGAAAGGCAGAAAAGCAATGGTAACAGAGAGTCACCCTGGAATATCCCCCTTTGAATTTTTATACCTGGGATAATAATTTGTCCTTTATCATGGTTTAATTGCAAAGTGGTCTGCCACTATTTCATGGTCACTGTAATGTAGCCGATCAGTGTAGGGTGTACCTTATACATTTTAAACACTCTTTTATCCATGAATGTAGGATACTATCAATTTTTTTTTGCAGTCAATCCATGCCAAACTTAGATTCTTCCCCTTTTTACAGTTCTCCACTATGACTTTATTTAACAACAAATGATCCTTTGTTCCATATGACTTTTTTTTTATTGCCCTTTTTTTGCCATAATTGAGTTTTCTTCGAAATGACTATAAACTCTGCATCAATTCCTGTGTATAGTTTATACGTCGTCGGAAGGCAAGTTATTGGTCTATAAATTTTGGGATAGCTTGCAGGTTCACTCAAGTAGGAGCATTGTTTTTCCTGTTGTTAGTCAGGTTGGTGTCCGTTCGGGGTGCGCATATAAATAGTTCTTACTGATGGCTAAATCTTTCTGCAAAGATGTTAGTACTTTTAACCAAAAGTTAGGTACTGCATCTGTGCCTGGGGTTTTCCAATTAGACGCTTTTCTTAACTTTGTTTCAATTTGCCTGGCTGTTACTTCATCCCATTTCATATCCTGTACCTTTAAGCTTCTTATTCTTTCTTTTACTTATTTTATCCATTTAGCATCTTTGTTATGTTCCACATGATCTTCATAGATACTTCTCCAAAATGCATCTATTTCTTCTTTTTCTGACAGTCTTTCAATTCCTTTTACCTTGTTTCTCAATTCTCTATAAAATGTTTTGGGTCATTAAATTGTTTATTTTGTACTTTTCCTTTATATTTATCTGCATATTTTTTAAGTTTTTCTGCCTCTGCTGAAATTTTTCCTTTGTTATTTGAGATAGTGCATGATACACCCTGTTGAGCATAGCTTTTATCATGTCTATCTTTCTGAGTATTTTTGTTGATCTGTTCCCTTTTCTATACTCTTCTAATAACATTTATTGTCTTAGTTGCTTTATGGTTCTCTCCATTCAATACTTCCACGGCGGTATTCAATTTCTCTTCTTCCTTTCCCTCAATACCCTGTGTTCTTGTGGTAGAACTTTATCAGTTATTAATTTAGCTGCACAGTAATATATCCTGTTTACTTCTGTTATATTGCATGAATCTCTATGGACAGTCCCAATTACTGTGTTCATTTGCTTTATCAAACTTCTGGCTTTTTGGGTTTTATTGACCTGCTGCAGTCTATTTCTTTCATTGATCTTAATATGTCTATCTATGTCTATTAAGTCAAGAAACTCTTCTCTTAGCTCAGTTTCTTCCAAACTGAGGGCACATTTTTTTGTTTTCCATTTCCTGTGGGCATTCTATGGAAAGTTCTATTACATCTTCCTGTAGCACATTCTCTTCAAAATCATCATGTGCCATCCATTGCTCTGTCATATGAGAGCTCACTGGCCTATCATTCCTCAACATTGACTGCATCAGAGTTTTCAGTTTCCTGTTCCTTCCCTTGCTGTCTAGCTTCAAGTGAATCTTTGTACTGGTTTCCTGTGGAAGGCTCCAAAATATCTTGATATGGCACCTGACCAATTGCTTTATGTTCCACTGGTTTCCCCTTAATTTGGTTATCCATTGCTCTATCCAGGTGTGGTGCTTTTTGCATTAGATTTTCTACACTGAATCCTTCACTTTGCAGGTGCTCCATACCCTCAATTTCTGTTTCTTTGACTTCTCCATTACTAATCTCCCTTTCTACTTTTCCTCTGTCTTCTTATTTTTCGTACTGTAAAAGCTTCCACATCTGGATTCCTTTGCCTGTATTTCTCTTCAAATATCTTTGGTGCTGCTCTTATTGTATTGGTTAATTTTGCTTTATCCTTTGCAAAAAAATTACACCACATTAAATCTCTTTTTCTTTCCCATGTCCATATTTCTTCTTCAGATGTCTCCTGATCTTCCTGCTTCTCCTTACTTTGAGGACTCAATCCATCATGCTGTAAAATGAACTGTGTTAGACCTTCTACATTAAATCCTTCACTTTGTAGGCACTCCAGAACTTCAACTTTAATGTTTTTAACTTCTACTTTACTAATTTTCTTTTCTATGTTCCATCTTTGTGATATTATTTTTCTTATTGTGAAATTTTCCATATCTGGATGCTTTGCCTGTATTTCTCTTCAAATATCTTTGGGACTGCCTTCTTTATACTGATCAATTTGGCTTTCTCCTTTGCATAAATGTAGCACCATATCAAACCTCTCTTTCTTTCCCATGTCCATATTTCTTTTTTATGTTTTTCAAAAAGGCTTCTTTTTCCAAACAGATCAAAGTTTCTTGGTCTATATACTGTTTTCAAAAAATGAATACAAATTTTTATTTTATGCTGACAGTTTTTCCTGTGGAAGTATTTTTCTTTTCTCTAATTTATCTCAATCTTTTTGCATACCCTGTATCTGGAAATTCTGTGCTTTTTGCATAATAGTAACAATACATAACTTCTTTCTTATCCTCAATAGACCACTCTATCGTCTTTATGGCTCTTCTTTGGCCTATCAGTTTTTGTGATTTTTGCGGACTGCTACTTCCTTCTACAACAGGGGCCACCCCCCCCCCCTCCCGGGCCTGGCTCCATTGCAGGTATGTTTCCATATTTTGAGGAGTCTGTCATTTTTACAAGTCCTGGCATCAGTGCGTCTACCAGGATTGGACACTTTTTTATCCTGGGTCTTGTGCACCCAGCTATCTTTTTTTGTTTTTCACTTACGTCTGTCCATGATATATGCTATTTATATTATTTTGTGAAAAACAAGGTCCACTTCGTGAAGGTACTCACCAAGACTTGAAGATGAATTAAATTTCAGCACTACTACTCTCCTTTTCTTGCTGACTTTTCATCTCTCCATTAGGATCCATAATGATTCTTTCCATGGCCTTGCAGATGAGGCTAGTCAAGCTTATGGGTCTATAATTCCCAGTATTGGTTGATGTTCCCCCTTTATGCAGAGGGATTACTGCTGCTGTCCTCCATTCCACTGGAACATAGCCAGTTCACAGGCTGTGGTTAAAAAGGGATCCAAGTATGGGTGGTGCCATCTACAACCAGGCCGGCACATAGCTTGGGTATTCCCTTTTAAATTGTGGATATAGTTAAAGAATGCCTTGTGGTTATCCTTAGCTAGGAGGGCTATTTTTGCTTCATAATTAGCTTTGGAGGACTCAACAAGATCGCTAATTTGTTTGTTTAAGCTAAACAGGGATTTCTTCCTCTGCTGAGCCAGTATCCTCTTGTTCTTGGACATTAATTTCTTCCTCTTGTTGTATAGCCTGTTGATGCTAGGGGGTCCACTAGGGTGGCTTGTTTTTTTTTTTTTTTTTTTTTTTTGGCAAGACCTGGTTTTAATCCTGTCAGGTAGAGCCAATTCTATACAACTGCTTAAGTGGTTATACAGGGCATTAGTGTACGCCTCTACATAGGAGTCCATGTTATCTGAGTTCAAGGGGGTTTTGAAACTTCTTATACCATCACTTAGTAGGAGGTAATTTGTCTTAGAAATAATTCTTAAGCATTTTTGAGCTTGATGGGGTGTCTTGTCCTATAATTATATTGAATGAGATCTTACCAGGGAGGACATCATACAGGTAGGGGTGCAATGCTCTCCCATGTTTGTATTATGTCCAGCACAGTTCAGCCTCTTGTGGGTGTGCTGATTAGCTCTCCCAGAGCACTTGCATTGACAAAGTTCAAGAACCTCTGAGCCAGCATGTTTGTTGTTGTGTATGGTTCCCAGTCAATGGTAGGATAATTAAAATCACCCGTAAGTAAGGAGTTGGGCAGTATGGCAAGTGACTCAAATAAATCCAAATATGCTGTATGCTTTTCCTGTTTCATGGTGGAGGACCTATAGCTAGCTATGATGTGGTAGGGGGCTTTGCCTACAGATAATTGGACATAGAGCAGCTGAAGAGAGTCATACTGTTTGACCAGTCTCAAGGTGTGCTTATTCTTAAATGAAGACCGGTACACCTCCTCCTTTGGTTCCTTCATACTCAGTTTGTGGTCTGAATGTACGGAAGCCACTAAAGCCCTGCAAGGCTGGGTGCTTTCCACACCTTTGAACGCGGTCTTGGTGACTGCACAAATGTCAGCATCTTCCAAAGTGAGGAGTGCTTCCAGCTAGTGCAGTTTCTTGTTTAAACTCCTAGCATTAAGCATCAGTTCCTTGAGTTTATCTACAGAGTATTTTGTTATGTTGGGAGATTGGTTGTTTTGACACTTACAAAAAACACATTAAGGGTGGCTAATGCCTTTGACACCATCCGAAAGCCTAGAGGAGACAGGTGCAGACCATCTCTGGCCCATCGACCATGGCATCATCCTTGAAGAAGGCAGAATGCTGTTTAAGGACTAGACTTATACCTGCCTGTCACACATAATGTGAGGGCTCAGTCCTCTCTCACTTCATACAGTCCAACGAGGAACATCTCAAGTCATTCACACCCACGTGGAATATGATGAAGTCATACCAGTGCTTGTGGTTGAGTGACTTGAGTGCTTGAGTGACCAGATCCTGGCACCTGACAGGCAGCTAACCATAACCTGCTCCTTATCCAGTCTGGTGAAGGGAACATCCGTGTGTCTCACAATGGAGTCACCTATGACCAATAAATTAGGTTATGCCTTACGGGCTTATTTGTTGAGACACTGGTGTGTGTGTGTGTGTGTGTGTGTGTGTGTGTGTGTGTGTGTGTGTGTGCGCGTTATTATGTGTTGTGCCTTGTTTTTTGCATTATGTGTGTAGGTTGTTTCTGTATGGAAGGCATCTGATCTTTTGGTAAGTTACTAGTGAGTAACTCCTCATATCTGGGTTTATGTGTTGTGTCCTTATCTAGTGTGGGAAGTGTGTATGTGCTGACAACCTATTTGGCATTCAATTTGTCCTTATATGAGACTCTTGCCTCTAATTTCATAGTGTAAATACATCTTTCACATAAAGTATTTGTTTCAAGAGTAAGTGCCTGTCCGTATACATGAGACAATTGCTACATTGCCTTAGGATGCCCATGTCTATCAGGCTGGCAAGAGAGATGATTGGAAACTGCCCATCCATGACAGCAGGCTCCTACTGTACGTTTTATTAGGGAAGAGAATGGATTAATTTGACAGGACTATTGCTATAGCGTCTTCTGTGTGGGAGCCATACGTGAATGGGGCGTGCCTTCGTTGAAGGTTGTGCGTCAGGGCTGGTAACCCGGTACGTAAAAATCCACTACCAATCATTGGCGGACCGGAGTTCCGCTGTGGCGACCCCTAACCGGGAAAAGCCGAAAGACACAAACAAACATGCTGGTAACACAAAATTGCAACAGGGACTTATACTTTGTGCAGGCTAAAGTTGATTAATAAAGCAACACTGATCAGTGCACAACCGAGTTGCTCCTACAGCAGCAGGAAAGCTTGAAAGGGTTTCAATGACAGCTGTTTAGAGTAAAACTGAGCTTCTAAGCTTTTGCTTCTATGCTAAGGCACAGCAGACCACCACTGTGCAAAAAACAGCACCACGCAAAAACAAGGCTTAAATGGGAGTGAAGAGAAACATGTTTTAAGCTAACTACCATTTAGGACAACACACAATAAGCCTTCCACCAACAATCCTCAACTAAGACAGGTTAGATCAGCCAGCACCTTCTACCACAATGGTGCAAAATTTTCTTAATGTAGAATAGCTGGTTTGGAGCCCAAGTGTAACAAGACCACACAAACCACCTACAACAGCCTTACAACTAACAGATACAATCTAATACAGTGGAATTAACTACTTAAAGCAGCAGCAGACAGTACAGTTTTTTTAGAAACTGATAAAAGTACAGTCACAGTATCCCTTTTAATCCACAAAGAACAAACTGCAAACCAAGCTAGTTCAAAAGTATGGACACATTATACCTACAGCCACAATTCTTCAGATAAAAACCTGAAGAAGTTTTCATTAAGAAAATGAAAGTGCTTATCTTGTTCTTATCAGCATTTCAATATTAAAGCAACCTTTTTATTGTGAATTGTGGCTCCAAGTCTACCGTGTCCATACTTTTGAACTACCACAGTATCCACTTTGTGTGCTTCCCAGCTCAGAAAGACCAGGTAGACATATATTGCAATTCCTGTCCCCAAATGTAAAAGCACTGTAAAGGATCGTCCAGAGTGAAATTCTACCACAAACAAACTTAAAAGATACAAATGCTACCACAAACAAATTTAAAGATATGGATACAGCAGTGTTCTTTAAACAGCTTATAAAAGTGTGATTATTCAATAAAAGTCTTCGCTTAGTATAAATGAGCCAAGAACCACTCAATTGTACAGAATTTATAAAAGCACTATAAATAAAATAAGCTGATTAATAAGCCCTCCAGCCATAAAACTACTTAATATGCAAAAATCCCAAGTGTTTACCAAACCTAAACAGACTAGACTACCTCCCAGTGCTCTAGATGGAAAATCCACTCACCTCTTCATGTAAAAACAAGTGCTTGCAAGAGTATAAAAATACACTATTTTATCCAACAGCTAAGCTAGATAATTAATTTAGAGCAAGTAAATCAGTAGAACAGACAATGGAAAGCAAAATGCACATTTAAAAATATAAGCAAGGTAAATAAATAATTCAAGATATCAATAGCAGTGTAGAAAGGGAAGAGCTTATTAAGCTCAATTTACAGTTGGGGTGGCAGCTTAAAATCACTATGTTTAAAAAACACATCAATAAAGGGAGGAGAGGAAGGGAAAAATAGCAGGGATTCATGCTTTAGTTTATACAGGCTTGAAATCTTTTCAGCAAAAAACAAATACATAGGAATTCACTGTACATTTAAGTCTTACTAAAACCATTTAACAAATAAAAAATATGTGAAATGTGCAGCCTATCTAATTTAAGTGTGTATCTCTCACACAGAACAAAAACTCCAGGCCAAGCAGATTTCTTAAAACAGAAAACAAAATGGAGAAGGCAAAACAGAAAGCAGATTTTTCATTTTACAAACAAGAAAATATATTGTTACTTTCCTCACCCAGCAAGGAATCAACAGTAGTGCTTTAATTTATGCAGGGGACGGGTTAGAAACTGAAAGGGAGTTGCCTGCTGGATGTTGGCATAATGGTTAAGGTGTTTACTTTTGAGACACAAGGTACATGGTTGGATTCTCACCTTTAAAAGGGAAACTGGCTCAGCTTAAAATGGTATGCAATGGCACCTAACCTAGTACTCTCATCTGTGAACTATGACATTGTTTTAGGGGAAGGTAGGCATAATGGTCAAGGTCTTCACTTCATGGATAAATGTACAGGGATGATTCTGACCTCAAATTATTGGCTAGGCTTCTAACAGTCTGCAGACTGATAACCTAAATATCTGCTTAAATGCTAGGTAAACAGTTAAGGTCTTTATCTCACAGATAAATAGCACAGGGTTTGATTCTGACCTCTTGTTATTGGCTAGGCTTGTAATAGTGTGCAGACGACAGCTATTGAACCATAAAGATGTTTATGCAAAATTACCTCATTAACATAATTATTTGACTATGAGGCCTGTTTAATTGAGATAAAGAAACACAGTCACCATATCTTGAGCAACTGCACTATGAGAAACAACTAAGATAAACAAAATATAGAGGATATCAGAGTCCAGCCACATTGGAAAAACTGACAGCAGAAAGGACACCACACAAGAGTGCATGAAAGCAACAGGCACAGTAACACAGCAGATGAGTATTTAGTCTAACACTGCACAAGGCATAACAGGAGACTGACATATTTGGGTGAGGTTCAGCATAAACACGATACGGCAGGAAAAGTTGTACTCCTGCTGCTGAGGAGGAGGGGAGATTTAACCTGACAGGGTAGAGGGAAGACAGTAAGGCAGGGCAGGTTGTAGTCCTGTTATGGGGAGGGATGCTGAACCTGGCAGGACACGGGGAACAAGGCAGAAAGGATTACCATCCTGAAGGGGAACTTGGCAGAACTCAGCATGAGGGGGTACAGGGAACACAGTCAGGCTTGGTCACTGTTTTGCTGTGTCAACCAAAAACATTCCACACAAACATGGACTGCATGGCATGCTATAGGGGATATGAGGCATCCAGTACACCAGGCATGGCAAGTATTGCTAGCATGCTCACTGCTGCCACACTACAGAGCAGTATTAAATTGGTTACTCTGTAGTAGCACACAGGGCTGTGGCTACCAAAAGGAGGCTGGTAAAGAGTACTGAGTCAGCAGTCATTTGGCATGGACTGCCCTGCAAACACACATTGATTCACAAATGTAACCAGAGATGTACATGTCTTGCCATGGGACTGGAGAAATGGTAAGCAATAGCAAAGTTCACCTCAAATGAGATGTTGGGTCTTCTATAGCCCAACAAACACATGGCATGCATACTCTTGAGAAGGTCGAAGCAGTGAAGACCTTCCATGACCAGTTGTGTCAGGAATTGGTGCAGGACATAAATGCAGTGTACCACCATAACAGAATAACACTACAGGTGTGCTGGAAGGATCACGGACATGTTACAGCATGACACTGTGCTGGGCCACCAATAAAGAGACATCTCACAGTGGTAGAGGAATATTTGATATCATTCACTGGAGAAAGTGAGAGAACTATCATAACTGGTGGTGGCTTGGATGTGTAAGCTAAACTAATGAAGACCGCCCAAGTTTCTCTCAGGGATGCACCAGGTGAGTAGCAGTACATGCCATTCCTGCAGGACAGTGACTTGTAACTTTGGATTGTTTATTCAAACAATGGGGCTGCAGCAGCAACAACCTGCAAAACAAGCTGCATATGTGCCCATAGCTATATATACAATTGGTATATAGCAGTCTGTGTACCACATGGTAGTAGGAATCAAAACTATGATCCAGCATAGCCACATGTCTATTATTTGCATGCATTTAAAGGTTCCACTGGGACAGAAATTAACAAAACAAACCGTAACATGCCTGATGTCAGTGGTCATTGGTGGCTGACAATGATGGCACCATGTCTGTAGCACAGTCTCATCACACAGTGGCATTGTCAGCAATGCCCACACTGGATAGTGGTCTCACATCAACCACTGCAGAGATTATGGTGCAGGGGCAGGATGAACTTCACAGTTTTATTGTGTTTAGTGTTGGACATCTCATCCATGTTTGGCCCCCACAAGCTACATAGGAGTTACCACCACAGATGGTATTTGAAAGACACAATGCCTTTGAAGTGCATGTGCTCAGAGTAAGACATAGAGGCATGTAGGTGGCCACTGCTACAATGATTAAAGGACATTCTCAGACCTGGGTGTAACCCTTGGCATCAATCAGAAGACTAATGTCAGTGATCCAGACACACATGGTCACTAATGACCATAAGCTCATGCTGAGTGTGCTGAATGGCTCATCTGAGGAAGTGCAGCAACAGCAGAGACTGCAAGACATCTAGCAACATATGCACAGTGACATTCCATATAGGGACCTGGAGCAGAGACACCTCCTGATGATAATGGTGGTGCAAACAGACACCACTGGTGCATACATGCTACTGCCAAATGCTCACTGTGACCAAGAGAGGGGATAAATGCATGGTGAATGTTCATTTGCTCAGCCTAGGCAGATGGCATGTGCCAGGGACAGCTTCACTGTCCACACTCTCCATGGCTGCCACTGCCTCTGGACATGGATACTCACACAGTCATTGCTGATGCTCTTTTCCACTGTGTGTGCACTGCACTGAGGAAGCAGCCAGGGTCCAGCACTTCAGTGCCGCTACATTCTTCCACTGTCCTACCATGACCAGCAGATACCTGTGCCTACTCCTAAGGTTATGGATGTCAACATTCTACAGGAGAAGATGCCTCTAGTCCTAACACTGCAGAGTCACATGGCACAGCGAGCTCTGCCCAATCGCTGAATTAAATGACCTGAGACTCCTCCCAAACTCTTTGCTCTGTGTGTGTGTGTGTGGGGGGGGGGGTACTATTGCATCCACCACCCATGACCCTTCCACTTATGTTAGCATTGCTATCCTCTCACACTTTGCCTCACCTGTGCAAATTATTACTTTGCCTTATCAACCCCTCTGACCTGCATAGGTATGATCATTTCAGGTGTATAGCATGGCCAGTAATTGCCAGTGTCAGTGGCAGAATAGGTAGCACATTCACCTTAAGTTCTGGAAATTCAGAAGGCTGTGGGTTCTCTTCTTACCCCAGATACATATATTAAGTGTAGTACTGACACTGCAGTATAAGTGCACTAATGCTCTCCTACGTGTGCCATCCTTTGGATGAGATATTGAACCAAGGCCCCATCTGCCTGAGTTGGTGGTAGCTCAGGTGGATGTAAGAAATCCCATGGCATCCAACAAAAAGTGAAGTGGAAGTTCCCTGATGTCTTAGCCAAATTTCTTCTAGCAATATAATTATCACCTCATGTTTCTCCTGGAATTAGGTCACTAGCCTAGTGGGACTAACCCAGTCAACAAAGGATAAATAAATAAAATAAATAAATTGCATTGTAATGCACAGCCTGGTTGTTTTACTGCATACATCAATTTTATCCAGTGTTTGTCTTATCACAGTCCATAAATATGGAACAGATGCCTCTTTTGTGCCATGGCCATAACACAATGTATTGTGTCCACCTTTGCCTCACAATGAGTATCACCGCAGTCACTTCCTCCAACGATTCCTCAAACAGCTCCTCCTCCACTGCTGCCATAAATATGTAAGGCAGTGCTATGGTGTCTCCATGTTGTAAACTGCTTTCACAGCATCATGTTATAGAGCATGGCGCAGACTACAAATATGCTGCATTCACTGTGTAGTCGGTGGAAACTTGAGACAAGTGCTAGAGGTATACAGTTTTCCCCTCAATGGGATAAATGGTCTAGAAAGGCTTAGAACATTGATTTAAAATGGTAAAAGAAGGTAAGCATATGTTCACATTGTGTAAATAAGTTCTCAACACTACCTTACAATTACATACGTATGTGTGTGTGTGTACATATAAGTTTTTTTAGCAATGTCAAGTAGTCCTCTAGGATGCTGCTGTACAAAAGTTCAAATGGATAAACCTGCCTGAAATTATGGTACCTTTCTGATGAAAAACAACAAAAATGGGCAACAGCTGATGCTAGATTTTACCATCTACATCAATAACTTTCCCTAGCACAGGTTTCAGTGTTTATTAAATATTTCTACTAATCCATCAGTGTGCAGATGGTACAGTGATGTCTTCAACAGTTTGACTTTAAAGTACTGACATAACTGATGCAATACTCTTTTTTTTTAAAAAACATGAAATATCTTTATTAAATTATCATATATGACATAGTCAATCTTACATTTATATAAATGAAAATAAACCATACCGACACAATCTCAGTTGCAAACATTACACATTACAAACCATGCCAACACAACTGTAGTTGCAAACAATATACATCACTTATAATATATCCAGTCATTGTCAGTCAACCATTACACAGCTCACTCGTATCTTGCCTTTCTATTAAATCTTGTTTCGTCTCTGCATGTATTGATCCCACACTTCCCATTTTTTTCCTATGTAGTTTGCTCCTCCCTTTTCCAAAGATCCCAATTCCAGTTGTTTTATCTCTGCTACTATCTTTACTACTTTTAGTAAAGTTGGTTTATACTTTGATTTCCATTTTCAAGTAATTGCTTTTTTGACAGATATCATAGACTCAGCAAGACCTTACTATGTCTAGGCAATTCTGATTCTGTATCATAGCTCAAAAAATCATTTCCTTAGTTACACCAACTTACTCAACCAGCATCTCTGACAGAGCAGTCTGTAGGCAATCTTTAAAGTCTGCCAACTCGTTACACTCCCAGAAAATATGCTCCCAGTTACCTCTTTCTTCCCCATCACACCTCCAACCCTTTGGAGTCTACTTGGGGTATAAAAATACCAATGTAAACACTTCCCAAGCAAAGATCCTAAATTTTCTACACTTAGTTACATATTCGGGAGAAATAAATATATCCCCCATTTTTCTTTGTGAATTGCTTATCTACTCTCTCTTTCCAGTCCTTTCTAACCTCCTCTGATTGAGTCTTATAGTTATCATGCAATATTTTATATGCTCTACTAACTATTCTTTTCTTAACAGCAACTTCTGTTCTAGATTCTATTAAAACTCTATCAGTGCTGGTCTTTCATTTAGGACCCACCTACTTCTTTCTGTTTGCCTAAACTTTGCTATCAATCCTTCATAGGGAAGGCAATCTCTGACCTGATGTCCAAATAAGTTCTTGGTGTCTTCACATTCTATTACCTTTCCTTCCCTAGTTATTTGCTCCCAATATCTTGGTTCCTTTGCCAGTTTTCACCAATAAATTTCAGCCCCATTTTGCCTATTGTCTATATCCCTAATTGCAGTCATCTCTATCGGCAGAATCTCCTTAATCCATTCTCATTTTGGCTTAGTTCTTAGTATACCTTCTGTTACTTTATGAATATAATATTCTGTATGATTATTGTTGTTCTCCTTAAAAGTCTGCATCCAAAATCCCAGTCTCTCACTGTTTCTTGAGCTTCCCACCTGTATCATCACCATCTCTTTCCACTTTGAATTATAGCTTTCTGCTTGTGCTATGTATAGGAGCCTTCACTGTTTTGCTCTGAAATACCACTTCAGATCAGGTAATCCCAATCCGCCCTGTTTTGCCAGAAGAATAAGCTTATCCCACTTTACTCTTGCCATCTTCCCCTCCCAGATAAAATACTTCAGCCCTTTATTAATCGCTATCCACAATCTGGTTGATACATCTGACCTGTGTGACTAAAAACATTTTAACTGCTTGTATCCTACTATCGATATCCATATAACAGAGCTTCCATTTTCCCAGTTTTTGTATCATCTTTTGTTTAGACTCTTCCCACATATCCTTAGCTGCCACACTGGAATAATTTTTAATCCATACTCCTAAATACTTCATTTTATCATGTCCCTATAAGTATGGATATTGATGAATCAGTTCGTATGTGGGTACATAGTTTATCGCTATTGCTTTTGTTTTAGCTTCATTCATTTTGTATCCTAAAAAGATTTCAAACTGTCTCAATATGTTCCACAGCACTTTAATGTCCCTTTCTGGTTTTGTCAGGTATAAAATAATGTCATCTGCAAACAGAGACAGCTTTTCTTGACTACCATACCACGTACCATCCTTGAATTTCTCAGTCCCTTATTTTCTTTGCCAATGGTTCTAAATATAATGCAAATAACAAAGGGAAGAGAGGACACCCATGCATGGTTCCTCTGCTCAAGCAGAGATTATCAGAGAGGATTCCACCCACTTTAATTTTCAACTCTGGTCCCTCACATATGCTAATCAGCCTTATAATTTTATCAGGGAATGCAAATGCTTCCATTGCTCTGTTCATAAAATCCCAGCTTACTCTGTCAAATGCTTTCGCTGCATTAAGATCCACTAACAACACTGGCATTTTCTTACTTTCTCCTTCCCTCTAGATCATCAGTGTTCTGTTAATGTTGCCAACTGTTTGCCTCCCCTCCACAAAATCACACTGATTCACATCTATCAATTTTGACATCACTTGTGCCATTCTTTTAACCATTAAAGACATAAATGCTATTGAAATGGGCCTGTATGAAGCTGTATCTGTTGGATCTTTAATTTCTTTAGGTATTACAGCTACCACCACTTTCTTCTAGGATGTTGGTACTTCTCCTCCTCTTAAAATTCAGATCTTTATCAGTTTCTTCCCTCTTAGCTTCCAAACTTCCAAAGGAATACCATCTGTTCCTGGGGACTTTCCTGTAGATTAGTTATACATCACCATTTTTATCTAATCTCTTCCTATCCTACCTATTAGTAACTGAGCCTCCACTACCTCTAATCTTGGCATATTTAATTCTTTCATAAACATTTCCATTTGTGCCTTTTCTTGATTTTCATATTTATCTGCTTTATACAGACTTCCACAGAATTTACAAAATATTTCTAATACTTGTACAGGATCTGGGTCCCTATTATTTTAGCGAACGCAATGAATTGTGAACGCTGTTTAGTCGAACATCATTATGTAAAATGGAAAATACCAAAAGCATGGAACAGCAATTTGTTTTCCTAGGGAAAAAAATCACTGGGCTGTTTTCGGGACTTTGCCATTTCCTCCACTGTGTTACGATCTCGGAGTTGGTATATTTAAGTAGGGGGTGTGTGGGGAGCACAGCCACCCAAATCGGGGGGGTGTTGGGGCAAAGCCCCCCACTTTATTTTGTGTTTTGACTTTTTTTTTTTACAGATCCGTGTGTTCGACATTTTGGGTTTTCGGGAATTGTTGGTCGATTATATAGCGTTTGCAATTCAGTGCGTTCGCTTATATAATATATACTCCTAAACCCCTTATCTTCATTATTATAGGCTCCCTAACCTTGGTGACATCCCTTTCTACTTTCACTTGCCTGAGTCATTGTGCTAAAAGTTTTTGTGCTCTAGAGTTATCAAAAAACAGTTGTTTAACAGCAATCTTTCTAAACTCATGCATGATATCAAGGTGATCCCTTATTTTCTGTTTAGCATTCTGCAGTTGTTCTTCCTTTTGTTCTATGTGATTTCCCCCTATTTTGCAATACGTTTAACATTTGTCAATCCCTCTAAATGTTTCCTCCGGGTGCTCTGATTTCCTCCCACATTCCAAAGGCATGCAGTAGGTGGAATGGACACACTAAAGTGGCCATAGGTATGAATGTGCTTGTGAGTGTGGTGTGGAAGAACTACCACGGCAGGGCTAGCCACCTGGTAGTGTAAACTTTGGCTGCAGATGATTGTCACTGTTGAAGTGGCACCACAACCCCATGTGCCAAAATGGGAAAAAGGGGTTGTGGATGGATGGATGGATTCCCTCTATATAATGCTTATTATTTCTTAAAAATACCTCTTTTTCTTTTATTTCCACCCTATTTTTAAATTCCACTTTAATTTTATCCCACTCCCTAGCTACATTTTCAGAAGAAATTTATATCTTCTCCAATAGATCCTGAATAATTTCCACTATCCATTCCTTAAACTCCTCTCATTTCAACAGAGAGGTGGGAAAGCACCAGTGTCTCATTTTTATTTCATTACCCTTTGTTTTTTTTACTTTAGTTATTATTGACACATGATCTGAAACAGTTATTGGGTGTGTATCAAGAAATTCAATTCAATGCATATGTTCATGTGAAATGTAAATTCTGTCTAGCCTAGCCCAGTTTCTGTATCTTGGGGAATAGAAGGCAAATTCACATCTTCCATGCCAAATATTTCATACATTTATTTTACTAATCTGCCCTCCTTTGTTATATGTTCCCTTCTGGACCCACCAGACATATTTTCACTATTGCGAATCAAATTCCAGTCCACACCTACAAGTAATATTTCTTGCTGAAAGCTATTTCTCCCAAAATGTTAAGCACCATTATAGCAGTTTTTGGTGGAATATAAATACATTCCAGTGTAATCTTCCTCCCCTGCCAGTAGCACCTAAGTACTACAAATCTACCATTACTGTCTATTTTAATGTCTTCTATTACTGTTGGAGCTCCTCTTACAATTAATGTAAGTACTCCTCTCTTCTTTTGCCCTAGGTATGCCACTGAATAACCATCCTGAAAATCTTTATCAAATTTACATGTTCAGTTCTTTCCAAGTGTGTGTCCTGTAGCACAGCTATTTGCACTCTACATTTTTAATACAGTTCACTACTCTTTCTTTTTTGTATTTATCTGTGAGACCATTAACATTTAAAGACATTACAGAAAGCATCATATTAACCCGCGGTGGTGGTGCTGCGGTAGCGTTGTCGCCTCGCAGTAAGACAATGTCCGGTTCGATTCTCAGCTAGAGCGTCTTCTTCATGGAGACATGTGTGAATGGGCATACCTTCGTTGAAGGTTGTGCGCCAGAGCTGGTAACTTCGTACGTAAAAATCAACTACCAATCATTAGCGGACCGGAGTTCCGCTGTGGCGACCCCTAACCGGGAAAAGCCGAAAGACATAACAACAACAACAACAGAAAGCATCATATTCTTGAGATATTATTTCCACCTTTTATGTATAACAGCTTTTATTAAATGTCTAGTTTCAGCTTTTGTGTTACATGCAAGCATTGCCTGGCAGGTTAATCATTTATACAACTGTTTCTTACAGAACTTTTTGTTTTATTGCAAACCTTGAAAAACACACACACACACACACACACACACACACACACACACACACACTCCCCTAAAACCTATTAACTTAATAATAACATACAAAACTATGTTCATCTTCAAATCCTGACATTTACCCTCCTAATAGGAGCAAATGTTCCAAACTGACAGCCACACATACACACTTGAGATAACCTAAAAGAAAGGTTATCCATGCTAAGAAGGTTCTATTAAGTACGGTCAGGTTTTGTCTTGTCTTTATAGCTCTCTCAGCTGGAAAAATACCTGAATGCTTTCAGAAAACATATTTCTCCAAGCCATTTCTCTTTATCAGATTGTCTGCTACTGACATGAGAACCAGACACAAAACTGTTTAGTAGAAAAAAACCCTTATAAAATTCAATATTATTTCTTTTTGTTTACTTGCTTTCTCATAAAACTTGTTACTAGAGTACGCTAATGGCTTTAACCCAGTCCCTTCCCCTATGCAAGAATGAGAAAAAGCACATAAATCTTTCTTTTGTCATGCTCTTTTAACCAGATCTTTTTGATTACATTGCAGTGCCTACATTTCTTAAAACTGAACAAGAGAGAAGAAGGGAGAAAGAAACAAAAAGAAAAATGAGAAGCACCCTTTTAACCAGATCTTTTTTTTTTTTTACAATGCAGTGCCTACACTTCTTAAAACTGAACAAGAGAGAAGAAGGGAGAAAGAAACAAAAAGAAAAATGAGGAGCACCCATTTACATTATTATCCCCATTACACTTAAAATAACTGAAAAAAATATTTTATAACATGCAAGGTACACCATTTAAATAATAGTATAAAGAAAAAAATGTTTTCCTTAGTTTACTTTCTCCCTTCTCTTCCCTTCTCCTGAGTATTTTTCCAAACATTAATGACATGAAGTTGGGCATATGCTTCAGAGTCCCCTACAAATTTAACAAAGTCCAAAAAAGTCCAATATTTCCAGATTTTCTTGTTCTGTCATGTTTCACAAATATAACTATTGCTCTGTAATTCCACATTTGTCAATTTCCAAGTTACTGATTTTATTCTCCAAACAGTGATGACATGAGGTAGGGCATATGCTTTAGAGTCCCCTACAAGTTTAACAAAGTCCAAGAAAGTCCAATATTTCTAGATTTTCTTGCTCTATTTCTCTTCATCTCATTCTCCCAAACCCTGTCTCTGCTTCATTTCCAATGTACTGTCAATTCTTCTAATCAACTCTTATGCTTTTTTCCCTCTCTCAAGCATTTTTCATTGAATCACTGGAAATGGTTTCACTGGCACAGTCTCTCTGTAGTCTTTACTACCAGAAGAACAAGAAGCAGAATCTCCTTCTGTTTCATGGCTCACTTTTTCTTGGACAAACTTCTGTATTTCTTCCTTAGCATCTACTTCAGCAAAAAATGATTGTTCCTCCAGGGAAAATATTTTAAAGATAGCTGGATACAGCAGTTTGAATCTCATGTCTACTTCCTGACATTCCCTGAATAATGGGATACATTTACTCTTCTTCTGCCTGGTGTACAATGAGTAGTCATTCTCCACAAACACTCTGCTGTCTCCCACTTTTAGTATTTGGTTCTTCTGCCACAGTTTAGTCAGAATCAACTCCTCCTGCTAAGTCTGCATATTTACTATTAAAAGTCTAGGCTGTTTTCTCATAGCCACATTTGGAGCACACACACAATGTGCCCTTTCAGTTAACAATTCCTGTTGTAGAATATCAGTCCAGTTACTTATTTGTGCATTCATAAAATTAATACAGTCTGTTCTTTCCAGCTTTTTGGGTACAGCAGAAAATCTCTAGTTTTCCGTACGAGCTCTGTCCTCTAATTCTATTATTTTTTTAAACATCTCTTTGTGTGCATTCTCATATTCAGCCAGCCTTTTCTTCATTCCAACCTCTGAGATTTTGTAGTTTTATCACCTTATCTGAATATCTGCCTAAAGGCTTCTTCCACTTTTTTCTAGCCTTTTATTGTTTGAGTTGATATACTCCATCAGTGTTTCATTTATTTTAGTTAGGTCTGTGTGCAGTTGCCTTATATGTTCTTCTAGGTTACTGGTAGTCATGTCTGGAGCTTGCATTGCTTTTTGCTGAACAGCTACAATACTTTTCCCAGTCAGTGTTTTTTTATTGCCTCTGTATTTCTTTTTTCCTGGCATCTAGGCAGTGCAATTACTAGCCAGGCACTAAAATTTACCCAGAAATCCAGGTTTCTGTTTTCATACTGGTTGAACTAGAATTAAGCTGTTACTCAATGTGCAGCCATCTTGGAAGTCCCCTGATGCAATACTCATGACAAAAAGAGAGTGCGTTTGTTAGCACTTATTTCTTTAAGGATACACACTCTGCAAAATAACAATACCAGTTCTTTGGGAACAGCTTTAGCACTAGCTTAGCATAATGGTACTGCTTTTAGAAATTTGGCAACAGAGCCCAGTATGATTAATATGTACTGACATCCATTGCCAGATGTTGCTAACTGAGCACACTGTCCACATCAATGAATTCAAATGGTAATTCTATGATAGTAGCTGGAATCAAGGGACTCTTATCAGCGCAGTTTGCTCTTTCATTATGCCTAGCCAGTGCTGCTTTAGTTTTGTCCATCTCCAGGTAACACCCTAAATTGCGACTATGAGCTAACTTCATTTCTAGTATCCTATAAGCTTTTCGCAGTAGTAACTACAGCAGAATTTCTTCTCTTCACTTACTTCACCTACGAGTGCTGAGTAGGAAGTAATAGGGACATCTTGTTCATTAGTTTCCATTGAAACATTGGTTCTGATCTTCTAGTCTTACTTAAAAGTAGCATCTCCCAATTGTGTGTTTTTAATGTTTATGTGAATTAGCTTTAAATCCATTGACTCATGGTTACTTTCTTCACTAACTTTTCTTGAGCTGGAAGGTATTACCCCACCCAAAAATAAACACTGGAACTGCAGCTTCTTTTATATCTTCCCTTGCAAAGGGTAGTTCTAAATAAAAAAATAATCTTTTGATCTACTTTCTCAGCTCTCACAACAGAACCCTTGAGTATGATCTTTTATTTTTTTTTTAGGTTGCTCTCCCTCTGCTTGTGAATGGATAATATCTGCTCACACTCTCTTTACCTTTCCTGTGCTGCTCACCAACTAAAAACAGTACACAGAACAAAATTTATCATTAGTTTTGCTTCTGTCTTGGCTTACACATATCTGTTGTTTTGAGCTCATCTTCAACTGGATTCTGTGTTTACACTAGCAAATGGGGGATCAAAACTCTGTATTTCCTTACTATATTCATTACTTATGTTATGCCTAGAATTTACTACCATTTCTTTGATCGGAGAGTTTTCATTAAAGTACCAATTTCTGTCCTCATTTCAATACTAGCATTCATTTTATATCTCTTTACAGCAGTGGTGCAAAAACTTTTTATGGGAAGGGCCACTACACAAATTCTTAATGCATCTGCTGGCCACCTCAAAACATAGTAAGTCGCTACGAGTTAACAATAGGTACAGATGACTGGCATTTTTACTTAAGACAGCAGTTGTGAAATTGCCTGCTTTCTATATCAACTTTGCATTTAACTTTATTCTGGCTTGCAGCCATGACTTATTACAAACTCTTCCAGAATGTTACTACTGTTTACAGACTACAAGTTATAAACAAGAAAGAATAGTTACTTCTGCGGCTAACATTAGAGGTATATGCAACTGCAATCAATTAGGTAAGTAAGGACATGCTGGAAAGTTTGCATGACTGGAGTAAGGCATAGTAATTTTTCAATTTTTTAAAAATGTTTTGGTTACTCTCTGGGGACCGGATGGCATTGCATGGCGGGCAGGATTTAGGCCCCAGGCCGGACATTGTGCACCACTGCTTTACAGTCTTCTGTCTTGTACTGTTTTTTTTTTTTTTTTTACTTCACAGTTCTCTAATGGTTTGCTTTTAATACCGAAATGTCTTACATTTCTAGGGTTTTGTAGCTTTATTGTCATGGCATGCCTCTGACAGTAGACAGAATCCTTTTTACTCTCTAATCACAACCAGATTCTAGTTCGTTTGTAACATCTATGGAAACTCCCTTCTCCTGGCTTTGATTCTGGACCTCTATAAAAGAAAAATCCCACTGCCTTGTTTCCCAACCTCCATTCTTATACTGAATACATTGTTTCTATGGATTCCACCCAACTCCTAAAATTTCTACAGTGCTTTAACACTGGGGAAATTATTTCCTACCATTACATCATAAGTAAAATGAGGGATTACCCCACAGGATGAAACAGTTTTCTCAGAACTATATAAATTTCTACATCTGCAGAGAGATACTCTTTTCTATCACTCTGAATGCATATTATCTCTCCTATCCAGAAACAACACCAGGGGACCCTTAGCAAGGAAAATTGTGCTTCCAGAATATAACAGAGCTTGAACTTCCTCTCCTTTTACCAATATTCTAGCCAAAGTCTTGTCACATTCCACACGTACAGCTTCATTTAAAACAAGAGATTCAATTTTCACATTTCTAATATACATATTTCCTTCAAAATAATCACCACCCACATTGGAAACATTTGCTGCTTTTTTGTCTCACAGATGATGGTACATTTCTTACTACAGTTTTAGTTTTAGAAACAGAGCAATCAGTTTTAAACATTGTATCATTAACTAATAAGAATTTTACTAAAGCTACTAACTTATCAAAGCTTTTTAATTGACTATGTTGAACACACATTCTTAAATTACTAGGCAAAGCTCTTTTAAACCTGTTGACTTTTTCGATTTCTAATATTTTGTATTTCACTGTTGCTATTAGCCTCAAGCCAAAGCTTTAAATGAGAAGTTATGTACCTACCATAATGTTCCATGTTAGTTGTCTTCTTCTCGCCTTCTTTCTTGCTGGATGGGTTCGGAGTCAACCTTCGGCTCCGACTCGGCCTATACTAAAGCTCGAGAGCTATTTATACTGGCTCGAGGCTACCCTATATCCCATAATGCTAGGCGCTAACTACCCAGATCTCGTTTGATAGCTGAAAACCATAACAGTTTAGCGCTCCAACAAAAGGAGGAGAGGAACCTCGCTAGAAAGTCACCTAGACCTATAGCTACCAGAAGGGATAGCCTAGGGGTCAAGCTGAGGCAAGAAGAAGATCCCCAAGGATCCTTTAGGTCTGTCCAGGCTAGGGGGATGGGGGGTGGGATGCAAGAAAGAAGGCGAGAAGAAGACAACTAACATGGAACGTTATGGTAGATACATAACTTCTCAATGTTAAGTTGTCAATCTCGCCTTCATTCTTGCTGGATGGGACCGCGTCCCTAGCACCTTCACCCTGGGTGGCTCATCGGAACAGACTCTTGAGAACGGTGGAACTAAAATTAACCCGGCTTCTGGAGGCCATGTCTAATTTGTAATGAGAGATAAAGGTATGAGGAGAGGCCCAAGTGGCTGCAGCACAAATGGAATCTATTGGTAATCTAGCCTGAAAAGCTATTGAGGTGGCTAATGCTCTGGTTGAGTGAGCCCTGGGCCTTTACGGTAGCTTTTGGCATCTAAGCCGATAGATGAAAGTGATCACAGATGCCAGCCATCTAGAAAGGGTTACTTTGGAAACTGGAAGGCCTTTCTTACCTGCTGCTCAGATTTCCTAGTTTGTTTGGTTCTATCCAAATAGTAACGGAGTTGACGATGAACATCCAGAAAGTGCAGTTTTTGTTCCGCTCTGTTGGGGTAGTTGGGGAAGAAAACTGGAAGATCAATGGTCTGGTTTAGGTTCGCTTCAGAAGAAACCTTAGGTAAAAAGGACGGATTAATCCTGAGGGACACTCTGTCTTTATGGAAAACTAGATAAGGTGGACGAATGCAAAGGGCCTGAAGTTCTGACACTCTTCTCGCAGATGTTATGGCGACCAGAAAGAGAGTTTTTCAAGATAGCAATTTCAGGGAGCAGGAAGCCGCAGGTTCAAAGGGGGGGAGAATCAAGGAGGTTAGAACCAAATTTAAGTCCCAATGCGGTGGGGGGCCCCTGATTGGGGGCTTAAGCAAAAAGATACCTTTGAGAAAGGTTTTACAAAGCTTATGGGACATGATACTGGAGTCGGAAAAGCCTGCATGAAAGTTCGAAATGGCCGCTAACTGTACTCTGATGGTGGAGGAAGAAGACCCTGAGTGAAACAATTCGGCTAGGAAGTCTAGGACTGAATGGATAGGGGCAGTAAAAGGATCTATATTTCTAGTTCCTGCCCAGAAGGAAAAACGCTTCCACTTGCTGGCGTAAATCCTCCTGGTGGATGACTTTAAGGAAGCTATAAGTATGTCACACACAGAATGGGAAATAAGGGGAAGCCTGGCTAGGGTTGGAATTGGAGCAACCAAGCTGTGAGGTTGAGAGATTGCAGGGAGTGGTGCAGCTGTCCCGACTGATGGGTCAAAGATCTGGCACTGGGTTCAGATGCCAGGGCTGCCCCAAGAGGTAACGATGCAGGAACGGGAACCATATCTGATGAGGACAGTAAGGAGCAATGAGGATCATGGTGGCTCTCACAGCGGTAGCTTTCTGAATCAATTGAGTGATTAATGGAAAGGGGGGAAAGGCATACAGAAGTCCCCGGGGCCAATCGTGGACTACAGCGTCTCTGGGGGGATGGCCGGGAAGAGAGTGAAGAAGTCGTGGCACTTGCTGTTTTGAGGTGTTGCAAAAAGGTCGCAGCAAGGTCGACCCCATTTCTGAAAAATTTCTTCCACTATTGTTTGTTTGAGAGACCACTCGTGAGGCATGAGAATGGCTCTGCTCAACCTGTCCGCTATGATGTTGGACTTCCCAGGGATGTGCGTTGCTGTCAGAAACCGCTGAGAGGAGATCACCCACTGCCAAAGTCTGAGAGCCTCTCGACACAAGGGATAGGACTTGGTTCCGCCCTGCTTGTTGATGTACCACACTACGGACATATTGTCCGTCTGAACTGCAATAGTCGCGATGGGAAGAGAGTCCTGAAGGGCTTGCAACGCTAAAAGTACTGCTCTCATCTCCAAGACATTTATGTGCAGGTGGCACTCGAAAGATTGCCATGTGCCCTGGACTGTCCTGCCCTGAAAATGCCCCCCCCCCACACCCGATCAGGGAGGCATCCGTTGTCACCGTAGTGACAGGAGGAGGAGGAACAAATGATCTGCCCTGAAGTACTTGAGGGGAGACCATCCACCAAGAAAGGTGTTTCTTGCAAGACAGGGTTATCAAAATGTTGTGCGACATTGGAAGCTGTTGAAAGGACCACTGGGAAAAAAGCATCCATTGAAGGATCCGCATATGAAAGCGAGCTAGGGGAAGTAGAGTAACGGCTGCCGCCATGAGACCTAATACCTTCAGGACAAACCTGGCTTGTATTTTGTTGTTCTGAAGAAGGATGTGAACATGCCTGCGAATATCTAGAACTCTTTGTTCGGTCAGTTTTGCGGAAAGCCGGACTGTGTCCAAGGTGGCGCCTATGAAGGTTATAGACTGTCAAGGCGACAAGGCAGACTTTTCGAAATTTATGGAGATACCTAGCCCTTTGCAAGTATGAATGGTGTAATCTCTGGAGCGGAGAAGTTGACGCCTGGTGGTGGCAGTGAGGAGCCAGTCATCTAGATATGGAAACACCTGGAATCCTTGATGTCTCAGATGAGCCGTAACCACTGCCATGCATTTGGTGAACACTCGGGGGGCTGTAGTGAGACCAAAAGGCAGGGCTCTGGACTGATAATGACTGGTTCCCAGCCGGAAGTGGAGAAACCTCCTGGAGCGCCTGTGCATCTTGATGTGGTAGTACGCATCTTGAAGGTCTACTGAGCACATCCAATTGTACTGACCCAGAAAGGATAGAATGGACTGTAGCGTGACCATCCGGAACTTCGTTCTTCTTACAGACCTGTTTAGTCTGCTGAGATCCAAAATGGGTCTCCAGTCCCCTGTCTTTTTTAGTACTAAAAAGAACTTGGAGTAGATTCCGGATCCTTGTTGGTCTGCTGGGACTGGCTGGATGGCTCTTTTTGCTAGCAGTTTTGATATTTCTAGTACTGCTTGTTCCCTTAGATTGGGTGGAACGTCTGGAAGGGGTCCTTTTGGCTGAGTTGGGGTGTGGATAAATGGAATTTTGTAACCCTCGGATATGATCGACTGTACCCATTTGTCTTGAGTGAGTGAAAGCCAGGCTTCTGGGTACAGTGATAACCTTCCCCCCGACTGCCTCTGAAGGCGGACAGTCGGGCAGCTTCTCAGGGATGCTGGAAGGGTTTGTCAGAAAGAGACTCTCTGCTACCCTGATTTTGCGGACCTCCTCTGCCCCTGGGGCGGCGTCTGTTATTGTTCCCCCCCCCTGCCTCTAGAGGGGAACTGACCTCTTGCGTCAGGTGGGACCTCTTGTGGTTTACGGAACCACATCTTCCCACCCTTCTGACCCTTAGGGTATGGTCTAGACGGGGTGGAAAAACGGACTCCCACGGCAGAGAGAGTCTTGCCTTCTTGCTCGCATCGGGTCAAAGTATCCTTCACCTGAGGTCCAAACAAAGCTGAACCGTCAAAGGGGGAGTTAGTGAAGGACGCCTTAAAGGGTTCTGCAAAGTTACAAAGCCGCATCCAGGTGTGACGCCTTAAGGCCACGCCTGTGCCTGTAGCCCTACTCGCCCCATCGGCCGCATAGGAAATAAGTCGCATGGAGGTGTTGAAAATGGAATTCAGGGTTGCCAGCTGGGAATTTATTTTTTCTTGAGACCCTGCAGCTGTTGGATCCTGTAAGACCTCACCCACTTCTTTGAGCATATCTCTTTGAAGGCGGCTGAAGTGGCACAAATAATTCAGCGAACGCATGACAAAGGTCGCTGAAGAAAACATCCGCTTGCCGTACCTATCCATAGTCGTAGACTCCTTGTTAGGAGGATGGACAGGTACTGAAGGATCAGCCAATTCCTTCTTAGTGGCTGCAGCCACCACCATGGCATCAACCGGGACACCCTTGGCTAAAAACTGCTTGTCCGAAGGGGCTGTTATAAATTTGGAAGGCCTCCATGGGGTAGGTTCCATCGTGTCAGGGGCCGTCCACGCCTTCCGTGCCACCACTTCCATGAGGGGGTCGAAAAACGAAGACACCCAGGAGGTGGAAAGGCGAGAGCCAAAAGCCTCTAGGTAAACCGACTCGTCCTTGGAAGGGTTAAGGGTAGACCAGTTCCCCCTCTGCTTCAGGATTTCAAGGATGTCTGAAAAGGAGACATCCTCAGAGGGGGACCGTGGGGACCCTTCCGACTCATCCAAGTCGGTATCCGATGTGACGGACTCAGGGGAGTCCACATGCTTCCTCTTACATTTCCTCTTCCAAGAGGGTTCCCCTGACGGATCAGGGGAAACCTCGGAAGAGGAGGATATTCCCAATGGGGAAACCTGAGGCGTTGGATCTCTACGGTCAGGAATGAGAGGGTGGGTAGAGACCGCAGCAGGCACTACAGAGGGAGGAGCAGAGGGAGCCGACCGTGGAGCAGGCACAGGGGCCAGCACGCTCCTTATGACTTCGAAGGCACCCCTATCAGGCAGGGTAGAAGGTCCCCGCTCCGAAGAGATAAGGACCCCTCCCGGCACCGAGAGGGACAGCTCCGAAGCCGATGTCGGGGCCGAACTTACCAGCGCCGAAGCTCCGAGAGGGAAAACAGAGTCGGACAATGGTCCGATGCCACTCGCCCCCTCGGAGCCGACGAGGAAGTCCATGCGCCCGGATCCATCCAAGGATGGGGCCATGGAAGAGACCAGAGCCGACGACGGAGCCGAAATGTGAGGTATCGGCTCCGACGTGTCGACGGCCACGGCTCCAACAAGCTCCGGCTCCGAACTCAGAGGAAGAGTCGGAGGAGGAATCGAAGATGGGGTGGGGATAGCCACTGTCTGTTGAGAAGGGCTATGAAGCATTTGGGCTAGTGCCTGAGACTTAAGAAGTCTACTAACCACCCTCTCGAGGTCATGGTCCGAGAGGCTGGAAGACCTGGAGGAATGGGTTCGATGACTCCGCTCCGAGAGTAAGGGAGACCTCAGAGCCGAGTGAACAGACTCTAAGGATGGAGATCTGGACCTTTTATGGCTGGCAGACGGCGCCGACACCACTATCGGCGCTGACTGTGTCCCGGAAACATCGGCTCCGGTTCGAGCCGATGTAGAAGCTTGAATCTGAGGAACATCGACTCCAGCCGGAGCCGATGAAGAAGACTGCATCTTGGAAACATCGGCTCCAGTCAGAGCCGATGAGACAGCAGTTCGAGAACCACCAGTCGAAGGCTCTGAGCTCGGAGCCGACGGCTTAGATGGCTTCGAAGGCTTCCCCGACGAAGACTTGGTCGGGGAACCTTCAGGCTTTAACAAGCTCCTCAAAATCAATTTATTTCTGCGTTCCTGCAGGACTCTTGGGCTGAACGCATGACAGACCAAACAAGAGTCCTGCAGGTGCAGAGGGCCCAGGCAATAAACACAAGAAGTGTGACCGTCTGTCAGCGACATTTTCTGACAGCACGAGTCACACTTCTTGAAGCCTGAGACCCTGGTGTC